>NC_050457.1:6957307-7261057 GCF_903995425.1 Onychomys torridus | reverse complement strand
AGTCTTCACAGTACCTGGGTGGCCAAGAATCTGAGAGAAGATAGGCCAGGGACATAGTGGAAACCAAATACTAAGTTCTGCTAACGGAATGTAGTAATGAAATGACTTCTAATGAAATTCTACTATACTTCAACCAGTTCCTTAGTCATCAGCAAATCTCACTCTTGCCATAGATAGGAACAGATCCACATAGGAGCAATGTGCAGAGAATGAGAGGCCTTGGAAAACAGTGGTAATGTGATGTCTCCATCAAATGCCTCACCTCAGAGCTCAGAGAATCCAGCAGAAGAAGAGATAGAAAGATTATGAGATCCAAAAGGGCTGAAGGACACCAAGAAAACAAGGCTCCAAGACACAACAGGATTGATGCATATATGAAGTCACAGAAAATGTGGCAGCATGCACAAGGCCAGTATAGGTCTGGGTAAGATGGGGTCCCAGTGTGGAGAGGGGAAGTAGACACAATCTGCTATCCCTCACCCCTTCCCTAGCCCTATTGATAACCACTTGCTAAGGAAAAATTCATTTTCTCCAGTGGAATCTCACTGGGTATACAAACCACTCCTAAGGGCAGACCCCACACCCAGCAATAGATGGTGGGATAATAAGAACTCAGTGGTAATTTGGAGGTTCTTTGTCTCACAGTACTTTGTTAGATATTTTGTTTTGTTTCCTTGTAGGTCTTTTGTGTATTTATTATGGTATGCTTTTGTCTTTATGGGATTCCTATGTGTGCAAACTTGCATGTCTCTGTGTCTATACATCTTTTTGTGCTTTTTATTTGGCTCCTTTTCCTCTGTTTATTTGTTTGTTACTGTTTAATTTAATTTTTATGCAGATTTGTTTTCTAAGGAGAGAGAAGGGGAAGGGATTTGAATGGGGATGGGGTGGACCTGAGAGGAGTTAGGAAGGGGAAACCGTAATCAGAATATATTTTATGAAAAAAATCTACTTTCAATAAAAGAAAAGAAAATGGTCATATTCCAATGGTGCTTCAATCTAAAGTTCTATTTAGCTTATCTGCAATAGAAAATCATCTTAAATGATTGTTTAAGATAGATTTTACTCTTAACACATTTGGAACTACAGGTATGTTCAAACTTCTGCAACCCACATCTGTATTCCTTGAATTCTTATGTGGGTACTTATGTTTATTTCCTTACCATAGTTTATAACAAATAAAGGCAGGTGTTTTCTGTCTGTAAATAAAGTTTACTTCCTAGATC
This sequence comes from Onychomys torridus, assembly GCF_903995425.1. Taxonomy (NCBI): domain Eukaryota; kingdom Metazoa; phylum Chordata; class Mammalia; order Rodentia; family Cricetidae; genus Onychomys; species Onychomys torridus. The sequence continues at coordinate 7,259,831 of NC_050457.1, read as the reverse complement.
TCTTGCTTCTTTGCATAGGCAACACTCCATACTGGGAAAAATGTTGAGAAATGAATGAATATAAAACAATTATGTAAAAGAATCACTAATAATGAATTTGAATTTGGGGCTAGACTCCTTTGTGGAGGTTGTGGAAAAGACAGCTTGGTGGTGGAGTGTTCAACGTTCTTGTAGGGTAGCCAAGTTCAGTTCCCAGCACCCCCATCGAGTGGCTCACAGCTACCTGTAACTTCAGTTCCAAGAGATCTGTAGTATCTTGGTCTTTGTAGGCACTTGTACCTACAACATCCACTTAAACTGATTCAGGCACATATAGGTTCACATCAATAAAAATAAGTAGATAAATCTTTAAAAAGTAAAGTACCATCAGTACATAAATAAGATGATCAAAGTAGTAAATGTGTACATTTTGCAATTCAAATGGACTATTTAGAGAGAGCTTTCAATTGGAAATTGGTTATTTTATAAAAATATGAATTTAAGAATGTTTGGACACTGAGTTTAGTGACAAATGGAACACAAGAGCAGAAACAATACTGACTGTTCAAGTAAATCAATCAGAATTATAAAAGTTGGAATGTATTCTTTAAAAACTCAACAAAAATCTAAGAACAGCTTGTAAGGGACAGAAAGGAAGATACATTTGTAACAAAGAGAAGGGGGAAATAAATTTGAAAAGCTAGATGATACAATTATTTTAAATATTTAGAGGACTTAAAAGATAAGAAAAATGTACTAAACAAACCACAATAGAATTACTGAATGAAGCTTAGAGGAGAATTCATCTTTAAGACAGACATAAAGGAATCTTACATCCAGGAGAACAACACCACCACAAAGATGGTTGACATCTCGTCAGAAACAATACAGCCCAGAGATAATGAAATGCCACCGTCACAGTGATGAGCAAAGGGAAGAGAACAGCTGTCAGCTGGATTTCTATACCTAGTGAAAGTATCATTCAGAAAGAAAGACAAAAGGGAGACATTCTCAAACAAAAGCTGAGAGGATTTGTTGTCAGCAAACTCAAAATTCAATAAATGCCAGAAGAAATTCTAAAGAAAAACACTTGATGAAAGGAAATTATTAAAGATGGAAGCATAAATCCTCCAGAAAGGATGATGGGCACCCAGAAGATAAATATGCCATGAAAATCATGGGTAAAACTACTAGTGACTATTAACAGCTGCAATCATGAGTGTAGTGGATGATTCATACAACATGTAGAAGAGAAATAAGTGACATTAATAGAAGAGAGCAGAAGAGAAAGTGAATGATCTTGCTGATTGATGGGTCTTATATTCAGAATCATCCTTTAGGAGCCAAGAATGTAAATTGTAAGTAGTGTTGACCAAAATGAATTAAGAAACAGCTTAAAGCAACAGCTAGAATATTGTAAAACAAAACAAACCAAAACCACAAATGACAGATTGACCTCAACCAAGAAAGACATAACAAATACAAGGAGATTTGTGAACAGATATCATTGAGGGAAACCTAACTCTAGAAGCTAATAGTGTAATTAAAAAACAGATTCAGTGATGACAAATATATGTCTAATAAATGAACACATACAAGGCATACATGCACACATATATGTATATATATATTCTAGAATTCACAAAATTTAGTTAAAGTATTTAAGTGTTTGGAAAACAACAGAATTGAAAAATACCATTTAAGTCTTGGTTAAAACAAAAAGCCAGTGTTCATTACTAATGGGAGAAAATACAAACCTCAGCACAAACTGTTACTAGAATTTAAAAGATCACATAATAATAAAGGGTCACTCCAGCAATATTTATTAGCATAACTTATTTATAGCAAGATTGTATCTGACATGGTCAGTCTAAAACTGTTTATATTTCTCCATCTTACCATTAACCATTTAACATTTATAAATTATCATGCATAATAGTAGATTAAAGAATTGCAAATACTAGAAGTAAATGTAATAAAGACAAAGCAAAATCAAACACAGAAAAGATTTTAAGAAAAGTCAACAGATATATTTATTCTGCAACTTCTTTCTCTCTTCCAACATACTATTTTTATTAACAATTCGGGAATTTCATGCAATATACCCTGATCATAGTCCCCTTTCTCTCATATATACTTTGCCACCTTTGCCTTCCCCCCACCCTCCAAAAAAATCTAAGTCCAGTTTGTATTATTGCACATGCTCATTGGAGCATGGTCAAATTCCCAGTGGCCAGTCTCTGTGTTGTCTGTGTCTGTGAAACCCTGTCATCAGTCCCTGTCCTGTCCCCCCCCACCCCCATTCCCCCATCCCCCACCCACCCAGCCACCAGAAGCCACCAACTGTGAAGAGGTACTCTCCAGCATCTTTATCATAATTTTTCATGACTCTCTTCAATAGCTTCCTGTCTGGACTATTTCTTTCTATTTTTTCCTCCTTTTTTGGTGGTGCGATGCGGGTGAAGGGTTCTCACAGAAGCCTTCACTGTTTCTCATTCTCAGTCATGTGTCTATAATTATCTATACCACTGTAAAAATAACTTCATTGCCTACAGTCCTGGGCAGCAACACAGACATCAGACATCAACATGGCCTCAGGCTACAGCCCAGGTCCCAAAGGTGTTTCAAAGAAGTGTAATCCAGAAAATGAATTGTTCTTCACCTCAGAAATCTTGTTGCTCAGAGTCAGGGTGATCTGGGCGGCTGAGCAGAGAGCCATTGCAAACCCCCTTGCCGTTGGCTCTAAAATAAGTATGGGTATTTAGCACCTTTCAGATTTAATACAAGTACACTTTGTTCTTATTCCTTTCCTAGTACCTTCCCTCAGACTCTCCTCTTCTTTTCTTATTGGTTCCATTGTCCTTCCAGGTTGCTCTCCATTCTGTTTTCAAAACACACACACACACTCTCACACACACACACTCACACACACACACACTCACTCACACTCTCACACACACTCACATACACACACACTCACACACACACATACACACACTCACACACACACACACTTTATCCTTTCATGTATAAACACCTTTTAGACATCTCCTCTCCCTCTTTCATTATAATCTTTCTACTCTCATGGACTGTATACAAATATCTGCGTGTATACATGCACACATGTTTATGTGTGTATATGGATACATTTAAATCTCAAATACAGATATGAAAAATTGATATTTATCTTTCTTTTTCTGAGTTATTTCACTTAACACAAAGATCTATACTTCCATCCATTTCCCTGTATATGACACTCAATTCATTAAAAATCCTTCTAAATATAGGAGACAATTGTCTGTGTGCTTTAAAAGAATAAACTATATTGTATCAGAATTCTGTCATATTAAGTGCATTTAACACCCATGAAAGGGTGTAGTGTAATTGTCTTCCTTGGGGCTGAGACCTCAACCTTCACTCATTCTCAGCATCTTTGGAGGCTTTCTGCTCTGAACGCATAGTTCTTCACTGTAAAGTGAGGATTCATTGATTAAGGCTGAGAGTAGCTTTTGCTTATGGATAAAAACATACAAATTTAGAAGGCAGTATGATGCTACGGCGATGTGGTTATCCCAGTTAGGCATCTGACCTTCTGAGGCATGGACTATGACCTGATTTTATAGAAGCAGACATAGGATCCTTCCTGTGGAACAGGCCATGAATCCAATCAGAGGGCAGGTAGTTACTTCACCAGCTGTTGTACTGATGTTTTACAGGGCACAGGTGGCAAGTTGGTTGGTTGGTTCACAAGTTTCACATCCCAATAAAAACAATGACTCCTGACCACCTCCTGAAGAAGTATTCCCACACCTTAATAGAGAAATTTCATTGATCACTCTACTGCTTCTTATGAGCATCATAATCTGCTCACAAAGAACAACTCCATTCAATCTCTTTTTTGTAGTATTCATTTGGATTATGAGTAGATATTTTATGCCTTTTTAATTTTGAAATATTTTACTAGTGGTTTTGGAATTTCATATACATTTTGATCAAATTCATATACAGCTCAACTCATCCTAGACCTACTGCCTTCTCTACACATACAACATTGTCTTTAAAAAACAAACAAACTAGTTTTTGCTGCCCTAATACTCTTGTGTGAGGTTTACCTCTGAGTATAGTTAAGTTAATCAGGGGCTACACATTATTAAAAACTGACTTTGGCCCTCCCAATAGTTAAAGATTGCCAATACTTCTTTGACCAGAGGAGGAACTTCATGCACAATTCCCCTCTCCATGCTCTGATGTGGTCTAGCCCTTTGATCTGTCTGTCCACAGGCTCATGGCCTTGGAATGATCTCAGATAATTAGAACAAAACTTGAATAGGTTCAGAACGTGGTTGGTTACACTATAATGTTTGTGCCACAATTGTGCCATTGCACATGTACTGTCAGTCAATCTTCATTGTCGCTTGTAGGACTCACAGGTAAGTAGGTCAGTTGATTGTTTTTCTACTCCAGCTGAGAACATGGTATCTTCCAGCATATGAAAGCTGTCCAATATGGATGGAGCTTCCATATCAGTAATATCTTGCATTTTCCATATTCATTGACTTAACTATGTGGTGACTTCAGCAACAGGGTCATAATGGCAAGGTCTGGATTATCAAAAGCAATGACAGTAGCCTACAATATTTGCTGGGGGGTAGGGATTCTTATGGAAATTCACTGGCCAACAAAAAGAATTAAACCATTTTTGAAAGTGAACTTTTTATTTGCTAGCCTGTTCTGTGTAGTAGCTGATTTGTTGTCCTACTACAGGATAGTACCATTATATGTATATGTATGTTGGGTGTGTACATAAAGTTTCTACAGTACTACGTTTCCTTGTGACTTTATGTTGTAGAATGCTATTTTAAGGTGTATTACTTTTGTTTATGTTGCATTTGTTTAGCTCTGTGAAGCTGTGTTACTGTGCCTGTCTAAAACACCTGATGAGACCATAAAGAACTATTGAATGGCCACTAGCAAGGCACGGGAAAGGACAGGTAGGACTGTCAGGCAGAGAGAACAAATAGAGGGAGAAATCTTGGAGGAGAGAAGAAGGAGTGAGAGAAGGAGGAGGACATGAGGGGCCAGCCTCCCAGCTATACAGCAAACCATGGAGTAAGAGTAAGATTTACAGAAGTAAGAGAACAGGAAAAGCCCAGAGGCAAAAGGTAGATGGGATAATTTAAGGAAAACTGGCAAGAAACAAACCAAGCTAAGGCTAGGCATTTATAAATAAGAATAAGCCTCCATGTGTGATTTATTTTGGGAGTGGGGTGGTGGGCTCCCCAAAAGAGCAAAAATAAACAACTTTATCCAAAGATCTTTAATGTTACCCATATTCCTTCCTTATCTTGCCTTCATCTCATCAATTTTAGATGAGATTGTTTCATTAACCTCTTTAACCCCTTTTTACCAGTCTGTCCTATCTCTTCTCACAAAACTCCTTTCTTTGGCCCCTTAGTAATTTCCTAACCTCTCTGATTATTCCGAATGAAATACACATGTCTTAAGACTCAAAATTAGTATCACAAATGGGAGAAAACATGACATTTGCCTGTATGTACCTTAATTACCTCACACAGAATGATTTGTATCAATGTGTCTGCAAATTTCATTTTTCCTGATAGCTTAGTAATATTCTACTGTGTAAATATACCACATTTTCATTATCAGTTCTTCAGTTGATGGGCATCTAGTCTGTTTCCCTTGGCTGGCTACTGTGAATAGAGCAGTACTGGATGAACGTGGATGAGTAAGTATTTTTACAGTGCACTCTGGAATCCTTTGAGTAGACAGGGATATGTGCTAGATCTGTTTGTAGTTCTTTGCACAGGCTTCACTCTGATGCCACGGTGACTGCACCAGTTTGAAATCCCTGTAGCAGTGAATAAGTGCTCCCGCTCCCCCCAATTTCATGCCAACATTTGCCACTGTTCTGTTTTGTTTTCCTTAGCCATTCTGATTGAGGTAAGATGAAATCTCAAAGTAACGTTAGTTACCATTTCTGATGGCTAAAATATGTTGAACATTTTTTGAAAGGTTCTAAGCCATTAGTATTTTATCTTTTGAGAACTCTGAAAATACTTGCAAACCATAAACCTTTTTAATTAACACCTCTTACAGTCACCTTCTACTCCCCAGGCCCCCTACTCCCCTCCTTTTTATTTTTATGCTATAATTTGACTAGTGGTAGTGGTAGATCTTCTGTGAAGTGATGGTAGAGTTTTGCAGTTAATCCAACTGGTCCTGAGAATGTTTTACTTAGAAAACATTTTCTTTTTGCTTTACTCTCATTATTATAAATCTGTTTAAATTAATTACTGCATCTTGGTTTAGTTTTGATAGATCATACTCATCCAGAAATTCAGTCATTTTAATTTTTTTTTTTTTTACCAATGTAATGGAATAGAGTATTTTAAGGAATGTTCCCATGGTTTTCTGGTATCTGCTCTACTGTTTCTCTTTTTGTCTCTAATTTAAAACATTTGGATATTTATATATTTATTTTGGTTAATTTGCCTTAGAGTTTGTTAAACTTTATTTTTACAAAGAACATACATGTACTTCATTGATACTTTGGATTATTTTTTTTTTATATTTCATTAATTTCTTCTCATTACTTCTTTGAGTTTGGGTTTGTTCTTGCTTTTCCAAGACCCTACATCATTAAGTTATTTGAGATATCTTAGTTATTTTTATGTAGGCAACTAAATCATAAGCATAGCTCTACATGGCATTTATTGAAACTCATAGATTCTAGTACATTGTTTTATTGTTTTCATTTAATTTAAAAAATTTAAATTTTAAATTATTTTTTTTCAGTATTGTTGTGGTAAAGTGTCCTGGTATTGTGTAATTCCCTCATTGCATCTTGGGTGTGTTTATCCTTACCTTTAATCCAAAGTACCCTTCCAGTGTTCTCTGTAGAGATGGTTTATTGGTCATATACTCCTTTAGTCTGTCTTTATCAGACTGTTTTCACATGTTTATTTTTACTTCAATTTCAATAATTAGTTTTGCTGAGTATAGTGATCTGACTAGGTATAGTATAGGTAGTTGTGATAGTCTGGAGGAATACTTTCTAAGCCCTTGTGACTTAAAAATTTTCACCAGGCAATCAGTTGTTATTCTCAAAGATCAGGCTTTATGTAACATGACATTTTTTTCTTGTAACTTTAGTGCCCAATATTTAGTTTGTGTTTTAGTTTTTACCTATAAATGCCATGGAGAGTTTCTTTTCTGATAATGCTTAGCTTTCCATGAACTCATATATCCAGATTAGCATGTCTTTCTCCAGATTTGGGGAAGATTTTCAATGATTGTATTAAAAATACTGTTTTCTTGATGACAGCCACAGGCAAGACAGAATCTCAACGCAGCTTTGTCTGATAGTTAAGAATTTTGATCATAACTTATTTTCATAGTTTCCCCTTGGATATTGTCTATTTAGTTCATTAGCATATTTGCTGATTAATGTATTTTGTTGGTGTTTCATTGCTCTAGTGGTTTACATATTTCACCTGCTAATCCATTCTCTGATATGTAGTTTCCAGAGTCTTTGTTGATTATTATGTATACTGTTTTCTTTTAATTGGATTATTTTCTTTACCTTGCAGAAGCTTTTAAAATTCATATTTTTGTAAATTATTGAGGTTTTTATTCTATACTAGTGGCAGTGGCATCTTTTTTTTTTTTTTTTTTTTTTTTTTCTTGAGACGGGATTTCTCTGTGTAGCTTTGGAGCCTTTCCTGGAACTCACTCTGTAGACCAGGCTGGCCTTGAACTCACAGAGCCTGCCTCTGCCTGAGTGTAAGAACAAACCCAAACTCAAACTCACCACTGCCCACTATGGGCATCTTTATAACAAGTCCTTGTCTTTACCTGTATCTTGAAGTTTTTTCTCTATAGTTTCTTCTAGAAGTTCTGCATCTTCTATTATTGTTTTTATTTTAATCCATTTTAGTTGATTTTTTTTCACAGGGGAACATATGAATCTAACTTTATTTTTTCTGCATGTGAGTACAGTTTTCTTAGCAGCAATGGTTGGAGGTTTTTACAAATGTATGTTTTCGACACCTTTGTAAAATATAGTTGATTCTCTTTGTACGGATTGATTTCCGGATCATCTACCCTATTTCACAGAAATGTATGTCTGCTCTTCTGCCTGTAACCTACAGTTTTGTTACTTTGACTGTGATATGATTTGTGGTTAGGAAGCCAGGTACTATGATATCTCCAGCTTTGGTTTTTCTATTTAGGTTTGCTTGGCTATATGGAGGAGTTTCTCACTTTAATATGAATTTTAAGATTGACTACAATATTTCTAAGAAGAATGTATTTGGAATTTTGAGAGGAAGTGATTGAATCTGTAAATATCTGTGATTATTTTTACTATACTAATTCTGCTAATATTACAGTATGGAATGACTTTCTATCTTCTAATATCTTTACTTTTTTCAGTCACTTACAATTTATATTGTAGAGGTTTTTCACCACCTAAGTTAGGTATATTTGTAGATATTTTATTTGATTGTGACAGCTGTGTAGAGTATTTTTTATTTATTTTTTTCTCATCAGGCTTATTGTTCATATGTGAAAAGGATATTGTTGCTCACATACTATTTTTTCCATACTAATTGTTGCATGTGTACAGCCATTCTAAGAGCTATTAAAAGATTCTTTAAGGGGTTTAAGTATCGTCTCATGAGGTCACCTATAAACAGATATTTTGACTTATTGATTGCCTATTTTGATCTTTTTGAATCTTTCTCTTGTTTTCTTTCTCCAGTAAGAACTTCAAGCACTACATCCATACAAGTTGAGTGAGCATGTGGTTTATTTTATTTATGAGCAAGTGTTTTGTGATTTCTTTCATTTGGTATATTTGCTGTATGTCTGTCATATACAGTCTTTTCATGTTGATATATGATAATATATCATTTTATTCCTAATTTTATAGGTCTTTTTAAATTATGTGTAACTGTTCATTTGTCTGTGTATGTATGTGCACTTGAGTATAGGTTACTGGATGCCAGAAGAGGGATTCTGATCTCATGGAGCAACAATGTTCAGAATGAATTGCTGGTTATGCTATTGGGAAACCAACTCAGGGCTTCTCTAAGAACTGTATGTACTCTTGCTTACTAAGCATGTTCCCAGTGTGTAAAGGGTTTTTATTGAAGCAACGTCAAACTTTGCTAAAGGCACTTTAGTATTTATCACACTGATCAAGTCATTTATGTCACCAACTTGAAATTTTGCATTTTTTTATTGATATGCATGTGCTCAACCAACCATGCATCTCAGGAATAAAAAACAAATTGAACATGGCATATGATTTTCTTCATGTAGTCCTGGATTTGAGGTGCAAATATTTTGCTGAGAACATGTATTCCCAGGCTCATCAGAATTCATCAGCAGTTTTCTTGTTACATCTTTAACCAGCTTGAGTACCAGGTTAATATCTGCCCTCCCTTTCTATAATGTGGAATCATTCAATGTGGGTTGGTGGTAGCTCTTCATGTTTGGTAGAATTTGACAGTACATCCATCCAGTCTAGAGGTCTTTGTGGAGATACTTTTGATTACTACTCCAATCTTATTATGACAGATCATACAATTTTCTATCTCATTAATTTCTTTACATAGTTTATATATGCCAATGAATTCATCCATTTCTTCTATATTTTCAAATTTTTGTTTGGGATATAAGTTTTTGAAGTAGTATCTCATGGTCATGTATATTTCACTGAAATCTGATATAACATTCTAGTTTTTATCTCTAATTCTATTTATATGGGCATTTTTGTCAGTTTGGGTAGTATTTTATCAATCTTATTTCCTTTAAAGAACCAACTCTTTGTTGGATTAATTTTATATGTTGTTATTTTAGTCCTTATTGTCTTAAATAATGCTCATATCTTCATTAATTTTCAGTGCATATTGATTTGGGTCTTGTTGCCCCTGTTTTATTAATACTTTGAGATACATCATTAAGATATTTATTTAAAATTTCTCTAATGTCTTTTAAATGTAAACATTCAAAACTTTCCTCCTAGAACTTATGTATATATGTATACATATTTTCATATGTATATATATATGTATGTATACACATATATATGGTTCTAGTAAGGTGTACTTTCATTCTAGGAATTTAAAATTTTCTTTTCCGACTTTATCAGTGGTTTGTCTTTTAACAGTACATTTTTCAGTCTCCAAGTATTTCTTCTGCTTCTGTAGTTTCTTTTGATAGTAATTTCTAGTTGTATTCTTCCATATTTTGATAAAATAGAGGAAAGTACTTCAGTTCTATTGAACTTGATAGGCTTTGCTTTGTGATCAAAATTGTAGTCTCTATTAGAGAACATGCCATGGGCTGCTGAGAAAAAAAATACTTTCTACATATTAGATGAAATATTTGGAGATCTCTGCTAAATCCATTTGACTTATGATGAAATTTACCTAGTGTGTTTCACTCTTGGTTTTGAGTTTAGATGACCCATGTGAGGAAGAGTGGAAAACTGAAACATTTAGTATTCTTATATCAAAATATTTATAACTTTCTATCTCCATTAATATTTGTTTTGTGAAACAAAGAATTTCAACATTCAATGCATATATATACATATACATATACATACACACACACACACACACACACACACACACACACACACATATATATATATATATATATATACACACTCAAGCACACACACACACACAGCTCTCAAAAGCCAAAAAAAAAAAAAAATTCAAATGTGAGTTTTGGTGAGACACTGATTCTTTTAGTAGACAAATTATCAGAGCTAACCAATCTCATTTGATCATTCTGCATGACTCGGAGAGAAGGGTTCACATGCTATCTTTAGAGATAATCTATTGCTTGAAGCTGAGCTACCATGCAGAACAATCTTAAGTCAACAAGGCATAATTTAACTTGACAGTAACCAGGATAAGATATTGTTGAGATACTGTTGTGCAGAATGGAAGGACCTGATGGCGACAGGCTGAAAAGTACAGACTATGGCAGTGGAATACCTAACTCTGCTTTCTGAAGATAACACCAGAGTCTGATAACACATTTCAAACACTAGCACTTGGACTAATCCTTGTGAGACTCCTTGAAATGCACTGATACACTTCATTGTGAGCTTATCCTCCTAGTCAGTTCCTTTTTGTTTGGTTATGGGAACATTTTCTCATAACGGTGTTATCGTCCAAATACTTTCTATCTGATATTTTATATTACATAGTGAACATGGAATTTGATTAGCCTTCTTGAAAGTAATGGTGGCATATGGTAAGATATATGAGTTTACACACCTAATATGTACATCCTAGACCATTATTTTCATATTTTGTTACATTTTCTTCTTATATATTAATTGTTGGTTTCATTTGCAGAATTTGTAGCTATTGTTCATGTTTTGTTTTAGTGAGGAAATTCAACAATATGTTTTCCTGTTAATTATGTGTATTTTGAAAAAGAAGATGATTGGTAAACACTACAAAGATTTAAAATTCTTTAGTTACTACCTACATAGTATACATGCTTCCTAAATACCTCTATGATGTTCCTTTAGTATTGAATCAAATTTTAGCCAATTGTTCCCAGAAATATGTACCCTCTATTATTTATTTAATAGATTTTTAGAAGTCTATCAGAAGCAAAACTTAAATAAACATGACTTACTTATGGTAATTCTCATGATTTATAGCAGTGAAAATTGAAAGTATTAAGTAATAGCATATAACATGATAAAATTTTTCTTATCTATGGCATGCACTGACCAAATAATGTATTTAAATCCTGCTAAAAGTCTTCATATGTAGCCGGGCAGTGGTGGCATACGCCTTTAATCCCAGCACTCGGGAGGCAGAGGCAAGCGGATCTTTGTGAGTTCGAGGCCAGCCTGGTCTACCAAGCGAGATCCAGGAAAGGCACAAAGCTACACAGAGAAACCCTGTCTCGAAAAACCAAAAAAAAAAAAAAAAAAAAAAAAAAAAAAAAGTCTTCATATGTTTTTCCTCTTATTGCTTTCGTATTTATTCTAAATTCTCACCAATTAATGTAAAAATGAGGCAAGTTGATATTTAATTATTAACATATGCTATCTTTTCAGAAAACTTCAAATTCTCAAGTAAGTAGTGTGCCTGTGAGTCTGTGTTGCTGTTAGAAATTAGATAAGATTAATCAACTTTCACATAGTCCTGTTGTGTGAACAGAGATCCCCCTCATAGTCTCATGTGCTAGAATGCCCATAAAGTGGCACTATTAGAAGGTGCAGCCTTTTTGGAGTAGGATGGTCTTGTTGGAGGAAGTGTGTCTCGATGGTCTCATATATGCTCAATATGCCCAGTGTCACAGGTCACATCTTCTTTCTTGTGGATCAAGTGTAGAACTCTCAACAACTTGTCCAGCACTATGTCTGCCTGAATGTTGTCATGACCCATCATGATGATAATGGATGAGACCTCTGAAGCTGTAAGTCACCCCAATTAAATATTTTCCTTTATAGGCATTGCTGTGGTCATCATGTCTTTTCACAGCAATAGAAGACCTAAGCCACAGGAATTGTGGTGCTTTTATCGTTTTGCACACTAAAATTATTGTACTTTAAGCAAAACAGTGTATGTCCAGACAACTTTTGCTCAATTGAAACATCTTCAATTTGCATTCAATGTCATTGTCCTGGTAGTTAGTATTAATAAGTTTCTTCCTGCTAGAGACTTGAAACAGCTTCACCCTTAGCTTTCTCTTTTGTTTAACTGTAGACATAAGCAATGATTACAGCCTGGAAAACGCCACAGCTCTTTTGTCACTTCAAAGGTGGTATTTTGTTCTTTAATTAGAATATAAGCTTCCTGGTCACTGAGCAATAAAGTGTACCTCAATTTCTTGACTAATGATTCCTTAAGTTTTACAAGGATGGACATAAAAGTCAGACACTCAGGGATAATCAGAAAATACCATTTTCACATGGAGTCTTCTCACTTTTAAAAGGATGAGGTTAGCGTTCATTCTTTCATTTATGCACAGTGTATTGTGAGCTGTGTTACAGCAATCTTTCATCACTATGGTAAATTCTTAGGTAATTAATTCCATTTCTGCTGTAATACATGCTTATGGGTCAAACCAGTTGATTATTGTTCTCTAGATTTTTTAATCCCAATGCCTCAGAGCATAGAGTAATCAATGAATACACAATAAATATACATAATACACAATAAAAATACGATGAATATAGCCATGCATCACTGTAACACTGGTTAAACCACCTACTGACTTTGGTAGATAGTCTTTTGGGGATCTAACTCTAAGTTTCTCATTTGTGTAATTAAAATAGTATCATGTCCTCTACAACCATATTGTATGATTGAGGAAAAGCAAAGCATTGTGGTATTAACAAAAAAGAGCTTTTTTAGATGTGGGGTGAATCTAAAGCAATGATCCTAATGTAGACATTACCACTGAAACTCAATCTTTCATGTGTAAAGATTCTGTTTTGAAAGTTTTAAGCAGTTTGCATGTTCTTTCCCTGGTATAACTTCCTCCAATGCTACTGATACACTATAATTGTTCATCTTCAACACATAACCACAGGCTCACCTCTGACACGCACCTATAATAATAATTAACAATTTATTCTTTCTTTATCGCACTGTGATACTCTCCAATAGGCATTATCTTGGTCATATTTACATTTCCTTCTTCAATATAATTGGCAAATCTGTGCCTAATGTGATGTTAAACATATAGTAGTTGAGTAATATAATTTTTGAGTGAAAAATTTAAATAAAAGAATTCAGGGTAAGAACTTCCAATTTTTTAATGCTTTCTTGCAAAATTTGAAATAAATCTTGGCATACTATTTAGAATTAGAAGCAGTATGAAAATCAGTCAACATATGTTAAAATATTAAATCTGACTCAACCAGCTTTCTGGGTTCTATTTTCCTAGTCTTTGTCCTGAAACTGAACCTTGGCAGGTAGAAAGTATGCTTTCCTTATTCACTTCTATCTTTTAGAAGAAAGACTGTGGGATTTCAAAATTAATTTTGACAGATATGACAAATGGGGGCTGCCACTTCACACCTAGAGCGTGAATATTTCAATGGCAAAGAGTCAGCAACTGTTAATTAGAAATGCGTATTGTTAATTGGGCCCAGTGTTGTGGCTTTGTCAGCAGCTTCAGACCCTTTCAGATCTACGTCATTGAGTCCTTTTGGCCTGGTAGCATACCAGCCTTTTCTTTCTAACGTGTTGATAGCAGATTGATCCCCTCCTCCGCCTCTGGCCTCCATCATATGCATTTATAGGTGTATACTTCATATTGGCAATGCCTTTGTATTGCAAGTTTCCTTTTGTCTCAATCCAAAACTCCATTTTACAAAGCAATATGATAGCTTACTTACTTTTCCATCCACACAGTCAAGGCTAAGTTTTGAAGTGATCATGATATGACTTAGAAGATTCTTCTCAGACTAAAAACATTGTTTATATTACAGAATTAGTTGAGATAAAAATAATTTTCCTTCATGATATTATCATCTATAGCTACTCAACCATCCTACATATTTTATTAACAAAATTAATATCTGAAAAAGAGTGATACTTTAATGTGCAAGTAGTAATTCTTAAGATGAAAGAAGAGTATCAGAAATATTAATTGAAATACAATATTAAATAGGACAATATGAGACCGATTCTTCCACTAACATTGATTTTCCAAAATAAAGGGTTGAAGTATGCATAAGCATAAATTTCTCTTTAAGAATTATTTCCCAATCGAAGTATGTGAGCTATAAAATTATATCCCATTCCTCCACCTGTCTAGTGTGTATGAGGAAATGAATCAGATTGTGTTGATATATAAATGCCTAAGGATTGGGGAAGTGTGGGATAGAAGGCAACATAAAACACTGGTTACTATGGATCATTCCTTTACCCTTTAAAAATTCTCTTGGCTATGTTCAGAAAAAAAATGTTTAAGATGGTTCTTAAAAGGACTCTAGCTTGTTCCCTAGCGTCTAAATTTGTTGGCTCACAAAACCCTGTAACTAAAGACCCAGGGAATCTGATATCCTATTCTGGATTCATCAGGTGTTTATGCAAATGTACATAATACCCCCAACTTAAACACATAGGTAAAAATAAAATATTTCAAAAGAAAAAATGAAAACTACTCTGAGTTTAAGCATTCTCAAACAAAGCATTCCTTTCTATTATTGATTTGTTATTCATTAAACCAAGCAAATGACATCAACAGAGGAAAATGACCAACTTCAGTAGCAGAAATGCTCTAACAGGTTTTACCCAGCCCCTCATATAACTAGTTAAATTCTTCTTTATTCTAATAGTAACTTTGAATTTTACCATAGGATTTTTTGCATAATTTTATATTATACATGTATTCATAGTTATGGAAAACACATTCTCTTTATTTGTGCTGACTGTGTGTACCAAATGGTATCTGGTACAGAGTTAGTGTACAGAAGTTTTTGGTTAAATGAATTGAATAAGTGAACTTATCAAATAATAATGAGAATTATGTATTTCTTGTGTTGGTCTAAAAAATTTTGAAAGGTTAAATTGATGCTACTACTGGCATTGTTTGCCCGTAATAATTACCTAAACAATTATAAAAGTCATGAGGATGATGGAAACTATAAAAGAAACTATTATCTTGAGATATTTGATATATTTCAGTCAAAGTGGAGTAGATAATTTTATGATTCTTAATATTTTATTTGCATACCTATTACAAAATAAATGAAACAAAGCAGTAACATAACGAGGCAAAGAATTTTTGTTATTCAATTGTTTTGGGAACAAATAGATACATCCTTATAATAAATCTTCCATTTATACTAATAAATAAGATGGTTACCTCTTCTCTTCCTCTCTGTCTTCGTTACACTACCTTTCATACACACCCAACATGCTTATAATACTTTTACCCATTTTCATTTGATTCTTCAAATTCTGATTAGTCAGCACCAAACACAAACTAGGCTAATCGCATAGTAACCTCAGAAAGCCATTGAGAGAATGTTATTAATATCTTGAAATGTTGACTCCTAAACCTGTTCATGTTGCTAACTGAAAGCTTACCTTATGTCCTTCTGGGCTGCCTGGCAGTGGTGCCATTTTATAATGATGCAAGAAAGATGTTTTTTGAATCTTAATATTTATTTTCTAGATAACCACCAATTCATTTTATATTCAATGTTGACACCTATCCAGTAATAATAACCATAATCAAGGGCCTACCTCAAACTGCTGCATATTCAATCTTTTTATATACAAGAGAAAGAATCTATTATTAATTCCTTGAGTCAAAAGATACCTCATAATAGACTCACTCATAACTGAGCCTTGGTGACCAGAAATAGGCCAATAAGTGTTGAACTGAAAAGGTAGGGTTTCATGACACTTTTGTCCTTAATCCTCCAAGTAGAGTAGTTAGTTCTGCTGCAGAGTTAATTAGCATACATGTGGAAGCAGTTTATTGATGCAGTTTAATCCTAAACAAATGTGAAAATAAGCTCAAATTGTTTTGTAGAATGATTTACATTCATTATCATCTACTTAAAAAAACACATGCTTTGAAAAAAATCATTATTCTTTCCAGAAAATCCTCAAAAAGTATTTCCATATTTGTACTTTTGAAAATTATGAATTTTCATACAAGGTCATATTTCCTCAAATCAAAATAAAGTGTAAGCTTTTGTTTAAAACTACAGCTTCCAAACTTTGTCCAAACACAATACTAAAAATGATTTAAGATTTATACAATTAGTCTGTATATTTAATGGACTATCCAGCATTAGAAATCCAAACTTGGTACATCCTACTTTTCCACAATCCTCATAATTGGTGATTAGGATCAAACTCAGGGCCTTGATCATGGCATGTAAGCACTCTACCCATGAGCTACATTCCATCGCTCTTTTGTAGTTCCTATAAAACGGTTTTTCTATCATTATTCATTGGGATACCTATAAAAGGCTAACGCCAGAAATAACTCTAGTTCTCATATCACCAAAATAATTCAATAACAAGTCTAATATTTAATATAGATTTTTGTTCGTGGTCTTCATTTTAAGTTGATATGTTTTGCCCAGACATACAGTTATCCCTCGTAGCTATAGTCATAAAAAATGTAATGAAATTTGAATACTATATGGAATAAAACACAAATGTAAACTACCCAAACTGAGTGGCTACTTTCTGATACTCTGAAATTTCTCTAACTGATTCTTAGGAAAGAAAATTGAATATCTTCCTTTTTAATCTTTGTAAATCTATACTTTAATTTCTTGATGATTTCACACATGAGTACATCATATTTACATCATTTACATCCCTTCCTCTATCTCTGCCAGCTCCTCCCATATCCCTTTCATATTCATAACAACTTCTTCAATAATAGTTATTATTATGTACACTCAGGACTAGGAAAGCTGCCAGGGGTTCTTCTCTGGAGAAAACTGATTCCCTCCAACAACACCAGCTGTTAAGTGGTGTTGACTACTGTAGTTCTTTATCTAGAGTTGGAGATTCATGACATTTGCTCTATCCATGTGGCATGTTGACTGCTGGCCCCATTCAGGTCCTGTGTGGGAAACCATATTGTTAAAATTTTCTGTATGTAGCATCCCTGTCAAGTCTAGAAGATGCTATCTAGTAGCAGTTGACCTTATCCTGTGTCTCTTACAGTTTTTCTGCCCCTTCTTCTGTGGTGTTGCCTGAGTTGTGTTATAGATGACAAATTGGCTCTAGGTTCCTAATAGTCTGCATTTTGACCAATTGTCGACTTCTGTTATAGCTTCTATATTCCCCCAAAATAAGTTTCTATGATGAAGAGTGACAGGTGGATATGAGTATTTAGAATACAGTTGGAAGCTGCATTAATTTAGCAAAATGGCAATAGTGTGTTCTCCTCTAGAGTCTATGATCTCTCCAGCCATAGGTAGATGGCTTAGTTTACAGTGCCTAGAATGAGTTCCATTCTACTGGCGCCTAATGTTTGTGGTAAGAATTCATGAAAAAGCTACTTGCCTATGGCCTTGTGGGCCCCAGCTTAGGACCAAGCTACACTTTGCCAATTGTGATGGTGCATGCCCATAGGATATACTGAAGAGGCAGAGGCAAGAGGATCCCAAGTTTGAGGCCAGGCCTAGGAGGCTTGCTAAGGAGAAGCTTCGGCCCAGGCCCAGCCACAATGGTGGTGGTTGGACCATGGAGGAGTGGCTGCTGCTCTGAGTTGCTGGCTTCTTCTCATCATGTTGGTGACTGTGTTGATGTTGCTACCTAGGATGAAGGGCTTACTGCTGCTTGTTCAGAGAAGAATTGACCGGACAATCATGTTACAAGAAAGCATTGGCAAAGGTCAGTTTGGAAAAGTTTGGCAAGACAAATAGTGGGGAAAACTTGCTGTGAAGATTTTCTCTTTTAGGGAAGAACATTCCTGGTTCTGAGAGACAGACATTTATCAGATTGTGATTGCTCCAAACCACAGAGGAGGCAAAAAAAAAAAAAGGTAGCAGGGAACCATGACCACGCCTAACAGTGACTTTGAAATCTTCAAAAAGATGACAGGATCCCACAATGATTCCACATAGACTATGGTAAAGCCATTAAGCTGATAACACCATGGAAAGATCTACTTTGGACGACAGACTGCTCAGGACAATTTCGAGATGGCTATCTGGGATGACTCAGATTCATAAACAACTTGAACAAGGACTTGAAACAAGCCCTGCACTTTCTCATTATGCAGAAACTAGACAAATGATACAGGACATGACATTTAGTCCAAAAATTTTTTTTGAGGATCCTCTAAAGATGTCTTCACCCCAAGAAAGCAGAAAGTAATTTTAAGAAAACAATGCCCACATTCCCAAGAGGTGGGATGGGAGGTTTTTTTTTTTCATCATTTAATGAGTTTTGGATATTGTCATTGTTTACAATGGTTGGTTACAAGCTGTTAATTGTTAATGGTCAGAAAAAAAGCTGAACAAGGAGATTAGATTCAGAGGTTTTGATTTAAAAAAAGGAAAAAGAAAGAAAAGAATATAGATATGAAGTAGACCATTGACTCTACTCTGAGAAAAAGAAGATAAAGAAATAATAGGATAAATGGGTAGATCACTTAATCTACTCTAAAAAGAAAAAGGGGAAGATATAAAAATGACAAAAGGTAGATTACTGAATCTATTATGAAAAGAAAAAATACTGTTAAAAAGAAACTACTTGTTTTAAATAGGATAAGACATGAAATTTTTTGTCTGAGTTTATCAAATGTTATTGGACTGGACATTGTTAATATATATTATGAGTTTTTATCTGAATCTGTCAAATATTAATGGACTAGACATTGTTAATGTTATTCTTGACTGTATCTATTGTATATACTTATTGGGTAGTTTTTCTTGTATTAGTTATAAGCTTTTTTTGAATTTTAGACAAAAAAGGGGAAATGTGGTGGTATTGTGTTTCCCCTAAATATTGTGCACCCTAATAAACTTATCTGGGGTCAGAGAACAGAACAGCCGCTAGATACAGAGGTTAGTAAATGGTGGCACTCACTCCTTTAATCCAAGCATTCCAGAGGCAGAAATCCGTCTGGATCTCTGTGAGTTCAAGGCCATATTGGAAACAGCCAAACATGGTGACACACACCTTTAATCCCAGAAAGTGAGCCTTTAATCCCAGGAGGTGAGGGCCAAAAGCAGAAAGGTATACAAGGCAAAACTAGGAACTAGCCTGGTTAAGCTTTTAGGATTTGAGCAGCACAGTTCAGCTGAGGCCCAGTCTGGATGAGGACTGAGAGGCTTCCAGTCTGAGGAAACCAGATCTGCTGAGGAACTGATGAGGTGAGGTGGCTGTGGCTTGTTCTGTTTCTCTGATCTTCCAGCGTTGACCCCAGTACCTGGCCCTGGATTTGTTTTTATTAATAAGACCTTCTAAGATTCATGCAACAGGGGCCTTAAGTTGAATTAAAAAGCAATTGGTTACCCCAAAGATGGAAGTATTACTGTTGATATCTCTTACTTGCCTGGTCATTGTGTCATTCATAGGCTTTCCATGTAGGCAGAGAAAGTCGTCAGTAAGTGTTCTGTCTTGGCAGCTTGCATAGCAACTTGTGGTACTATGAGAGCTACCTTCAGGAAGGAAGCTTCTGAGTCAGTGCCAATTCGGTTCCATCAAGTCCTGTGACTGAAGTATGTGATGTCTTCAGTGATAATGCCTTGCCTTCAAGTTCTGAGAGTCAATCAATGGGACCCCATTTACAAACGCCTCAAATGGAGGTGTCTCTTCTCTGGCACTAATTTTTTTTTTTTAGAGACAGTCTATGGCAACTGGAAAGCATTATCATTTTTAGTCTTCAAAGTTTATCTCAAACTCAAGAAACCTATAAATATAGTATGTTGGGCAATTGTTCCTGAGGGTTATTCTATTTGTAAAGAACTTTATCAGCTTCCAGGTGCTTCCAGCATATGCCTTTATTCAATCAACAAATATTTAATCTCATTATTATGTTCCAAGAGCAAGAGCAAGATTTAAACTTAATGGTAAACAAATAAGTTAATGTTGCAGTTCCTTAGAGGATTAGAGACTCAAGGGAGAAAGAGCTGTGTTATGTGGGAATTATTATCAGAGGGATAAACTTATAACAGGCAAAGTGTCAGGAAGTTATATTTTACTGAAGAAAATTCTAATTATTGGAGACAGAGACAGTAAGTGCAGCAGGCGATGTGTTAATGTAAGCTGATAATGACAGAATGAATGAGAAGACAGCACACAGCAAAAGAGAAAGGATGCTGTAAAGACATGTGATCTCTAAGTGGAGAGGGCTAACTAGCTGGAATTTCAACGTAAAATATGGAAGTAGGTTAGTGATGCAAGAAGCAAGAGAGATGACGAGTAGAGAGGCATGTTCTGTAGGCTCACTCAGGACTTTGACTTATTCATTGACTTAACAACTATTTGTCTAGGTAATGTCACTCTCCTGTGACATGTATTAAATGGTAAGATATATGCTGAATAGCCATATCTGAATATTGAAATCACACAGCTTCTTAATTTGAGTTCTGGAAATAATGGAGCTCTCTTATAATCTCCACACAGGTATTAATTATGGCAGATTCACACCTGACTCCTCTTAGATTGAACTATTTTTTTCCCAATGATATAGATATATGGCATTCTACTAGAGTATGTTTCCAGAACTTAGAGGCATAGTAGCTATCTTAACCTTGTCATTTCATTATTAAAAAGTACCAAATTAATACTCCATTATTTCCATTTCATTTTCTTTGTTTAAAAAAAAAAAACCACACACAAAAAACCAACAACAAAATCTTAGGTGTGGTGGCTTTCTTAGGAAATACACAAGGAGCTCTTAGAATGAGAAAAATTAAGCGGCAAATTTACAATTTATTTGATTTGAAAACTAGAGTTTCTGGATCCAGGATTGTGTGGATTGTGTTGTGGTCAGACATGGAGTGTAACTATATGCAACTTCTGTACAATGCTTCTCCCTACACTGCTGTTTTTCATGTCTATATGAGACTGGGGGAGTCACCACACGACATCCTGCTGTAGAGGTCGAACTCTGCAATGCGGGAAAGCCACATTCTAGTAGTTAGTAACTCTTTTTGTAAGGAAGTACATTTCCCACTCTAAGTGGCCAGTGTGAGACTACTAAGAAACTTTTGAATCTCTTCTGAGTAAGGTCAGTATAAAGAGGAAAGCCTGATTTTATTCGTGGTCTTTTAGTGGAGGAAAACTGAGTTTTAAGAAAACAGATTTCTAACAACAGTGTCATATGTAACATTTCTTTCTGGTCTCCTCCTGGCTTTTCCATTTCTACTACATTTAGCAATGGAACTGAGCTCTTCCAAAGCTGGAAAGATGCTTTACCCTATTGGTGGAGGACAGGAGCTAACAGGACTTTCTTTTTATGAGTAGCACCTCAATTTTTTTTTCCCTTTGGTTTTTCAAGACAGGGTTTCTCTGTGTAGCTTTGCGCCTTTCCTGGATCTTGCTCTGTAGACCAGGCTGCCCTCGAAATCACAAAGATCCACCTACCTCTGCCTCCCCAGGGCTGGGATTAAAGGCGTGCTGCACCTCAATTCTTTAATTACTTAGCTAAACATTTTCAGGGCTCAAATATTATAAAAAGTAATTTGTTTTTTAATTCTTTCTCTTTTGGAAGGCTTGTAAATTCTCTTTACCAAAGATGTTTATAGAAAAATCTTTGAAATATAACATTGAAAACTAACTTTCCTGACTTTGAGTCAGTTGCAACCATGTGGAATTTTTCTAGCTTCTCACTTCCCAGCTTCCTAAGTAGGAAGGGAACACCTGTCTCAAATTCAACAATAATTTGTATAATGAATTTTCATTTAATTTAGACTAGCATTAGTTGATTTCCCTTTTGCCCCTGAATGTCAAAATCTCTTGGAATTCCAAAGTTAGTTTTATTGGTAAAAATGGATGCAGGCGGGTGTTTGCTACAAAGTTATATATAGTAATTTTTATTACTTTCTTTTTCTTTGTTTTAACCACTGTAACTCACTAAAACCTCATCTGAGTTCAACTATCTTGCCACACATAAACTCAGAGAAGTAAAATACAATTTTATGTGTACACTTATTCCATTAATCGCCATGCTGTTTTCTATTTTTAATTTTAATTTTTTTTGCATGTGTATGTAGTATGCATGTTTATATACATTTACATGTTTATGCACATGTGTGATATGCATGTAGAGGCTAGAAGGTGTCTTAATCACTCCTTACCATACATATCAAGAGAAGGTGTCTCATAGAATACAGAGTTTGCTGATTTTAGTCAAGGTAGTCAGGTTGTTCCAAGGATTACCTGTCTCTGACTCCTGAGTGCTGGAATTATAGGCAGGCTGCTACACACACCTGGTGTTTTATGGAGATGCTGGTGCTCTGAACCCTGGTCCTCATGTCTGTGTGACTGGTGCTGTATCCACTAAGCAATCTTCCTGGCTCCCACTGCGCTTTTTCCAATGACATATTTAGTCAAGTCTTTCACGGCTAGATTTTGTTCAGTAGCTAATCTCCATTTCCTTCATGGAAAAATGATCCCTCTTTCGTATTAGATTGGAAAAGTAAAACTCAGTCCAGCCTGATAATATATTGGTGGAGTGTCTGCAGAAATGAACATTTATGAAAGCTTTACTCCAGGTACTCAAAGTGATTCGAGAATACACTTTCCTATATTTTGATGACAGAACAAGTACCCACTAGAACTAATTTTAACCCTGCTTCAATCTATTAAACAGTGTGAACCTTTTAACCATTCTTCTGAAAGCAAATCAATGATCAGTGTTCACACCATGCTTCTAAACACGAGTAGAATCATCAAAAGGTATGCCATAGCAACGACTCTCCCAGAGTCTCAAAATATTCCTTAAAACTCTAGTTTCTGAAACTTCACTAATTTCTGGGTCCATATTTCTAATTTGTTTCTTCAGGGGGGTCTATAATGTAAAAAACTGTTCCCTCTCCTCTCCAAATGATGACATCAGCAGTTTTGTTTCAGTTATATTCTTCTTTCTATAGGACATGGGCATTTAATCTTTATTATAGTGTCAGTCATTATTGAGTCTTACCCTTTTCTACGTTGCGCATTTACATTAGTTTTCTGGATTATTCCATTCATGGTCCTAATAGAATGAACATCTCTATCAACATGCTACACTGTGATAGCTGTTGTACCTTCTATCTGGTCTTGTTTACTTTACCTTACAAAGCTTTGGGATTCAGCATTGACACAATAACAACAGTAACATGCTTCTCACAGGAGGTGTATTTGAAGAGTAAATATGATAACTCAGACAATAGTCTTCATATTTAAGTAAACCAACCTCATTTCAATTTCTTTTATGCCTCTTCAAATTTTTCTTTCTAAAGAGAAATTTGGGTTCCTTGGTTTCCTCATGAACTTTGAGAGATTATCCAACTTGCAGAATATGTGGTTCAAGTTAATCACCTAAGCATTTGTTCCCTGGTCAATCATGGCCATGTTCTGGTCTATTTCTTCCCATCAATGGGTCACCATCACAGACTTGGAGTACTTGCTTTTCCTCATAGATGTGCCCCTGTGTCTACCTGCTTCGTCTCTTCAGGGTGCTTCAACAATCATTAAAAATAATCAGAGTTCTTCCTGTGCTATCTATAACCAAAATGTATCTGTCAGTGTTTAGCACAGCTCTAGGAAAGTTGCATAAGAACTCAAAATGATCTTTTCCACTGATATTATATGCGCTTGAGGTACCTCTTCTCTCCTGCCAAAGAGTATATCAGCTTAAATGTGTGATTAGTACCTATTGGACTGTAAATTAGTTTTCTTGGAAATACATGTCTTTTCAACATTCCATCATACTCAGTTCTGAGTACTTCAAGTACTTCTGGTGCTAGGTGATCTTTGTCACAATGTAAATTAATATAGTACAGTGTTTATCTGAACAATTATTTTATTGTTATAGCTCCTTTAAGATATATTAAACTATTTAAATGTATGACTTTAGTATTAAATAAGGATGCAAATAAGCACATATGAACATAAACATATATTAACATATATATTTACATTTTAAAAACTGGTATCAAAATTAAAACATTGAATCTTCATTACACATTTTTTTATTGATTATAATAAAATAGTAAAAACATGGTTTAATTTTGACAATTATGTTTAGTAATCAAAATCAAACTCATGAGTACCTGTAATGAATCTCTCACACAGTTTGGTTTATAGTAGGTTCGCAGTAAATATTTATTAAGTTAGCTAACTGAATGGGTTTGAAAATATTCAAAGTACATACTTAGAAAACCTTCATAATTTGAACATTCCCTTTTATTACAAATATGATGTTTCTGATTTGCTTTTTCTAGTCTGTTTTTTAATTATATGACTAATTATATTTTACACTTTCTTATTATGAGTGCAGTCTGAAGTGTCCCATAGAAATCATGACTAAATCCAAGCACTGACATTAAAATCTGTCCCCCAAACTAACATAAAATTGAATTAATATTATTAGATTTCTATGCTTATAAATTTTGTTACTCAGTAGGATTACAAATTGCACTGTATTTAATGGAATCTGGAGAAAAGTTCAGAAAGTATAACAAAAATATAAAATAAAATATGACTCTCAAAGATTAATTACTTTTTTAAAAGAGAATGTATATTGGAGACTCCAGAAACAAATTTAATGTTGTGAGGAGCTTCTAATTATTTTCTAAATCTTTCATATATTTATCATCCATTCATCTATCTATTTAATGCATCTCCTGCATCTCCTTATATATCTATACACCATAAGTCTTTCTGTCTGAGCATACATACAGTTGCCCCTGAGTGTATATGTTTGCAGTATTAATTGTAAAACTATGATGAATACTGAAATCTGGGATATTCTAATCCCTTATTTAAAAAGGTGTATTATTTATCCATTTTTGCATGTCTTTTTCTGTATATTTAAATATTATCTTAATGTCCAATATAAAATGTGAATGGTATGTAATAGTTGTTTTTCATATTCAAGAAGTCTGTAAATTTTTTTCAAATATTTTCCATATGTGTTGGCTTGAATCCATATATGTACAATTATGAATTAAAAAGCCCTAGCAGTATACAGTATATGGTACATTCTTTTTGTTTCTTCCTTTTCTTTCTGAAGTTAAAAATAATTCTCTCTGTTTTTCAAAACCCAAACACTGATAATTTACCCCAAGATTTAATTAATTGAACATAATCATATACCCTTTATGAATATATCCCAATTTACCAGATACATAGTCAGAAAAATATACTCCATTAGACATCCTTCACTGAACACAGAATACCGTTATACACCTGTTTAATTCTTTACAATTCTCTGCCTGGTCCTCATATAGAACATGATAATAGAACATGATATTAAAAAAAAAAATCTGATCTGTGAACAATTTGTGCCCACTGTGGATGCAAGCAGAAGATGCAGTCAGAGCTCAGGGTGATGAAGATGTCTTTACTGGATACCTTCACCACTAGCCAAGCCCTAGATCATGCTCTAAATTCCTGGCTTCTTTTCTAGACCTAATTCACACTGCAGTCCCTCCAGTTCAAAGCTCTAGGCAGTTTCTTCCACACCCTATCTGTTGCATGTCATTTTATTCAATAAACATTTTCATTTTATCTTTCCTTTATCACAAAATATTTTTCATTTTCTGTACATGTAACAGTTTTTATTGAGTGTTTATATAGAGAAGTAAGCTTTATAGTATATCTATCAAAATATAATTAGTCATTATTTTTAAGACTCTATCAGTATTAATTGTCAAGATTGTTCCTGGGCAAGAATTCCTTTTCAGTGAATTTGCTGACTCTCACTTCTATGTGACTAAGCCAAGACAGATATTGTTTTTTATTCTACTTCCCCATTTGGTTGATTTTGGGAGAGGTGAATCCTCTAAGAGGATTAAGCATGATGTGTTCTACTTTTGAACTATCTTTTCTGTCTCCTCCACAATCCCCTCCTCTTTTTTTTTTTCCCAGTCCTAACTACATATTCACAGCTGCTTAACTTTCTGCGTTTTTGTTTAGTTTGAATTTCTGTTTGTTTGTTTTTGTTTGAACTTCATGATATTGTTGTAAGGTTAGACTTAAAATCTCAAGGTACTATAATTTCTTGGTATTTATCAATGAATGATCCCAAACCTATACAACAAAACCAAGATAAAACATAGTGTCTCTTTATAAGATAAATTTTGGTTGGAATTACCAGTATTACATTAAATTTTGCTGAAGGTGTAATATCTGAAGTCACCTCAGGCCACTCTGGACTCATGTGAAGATGTTTTTTGTAATCTAATAATTGAGTTGTAGCCGGACATATTCTCTGGATGTCAAGCAGCCAGTGGTGGCTTGAATTTAGCCTCCTTTTCTCAGTGAGAGAAATATGTTCCATTCACTGAGTTCTTATCTTGGCATTTTAAGATCACAATACTCTTACTTTTTGTAGATGCCCATTTTTTCTTTCTACTAAGGCCCATATCACCTTACTTTTAGCTTTTGAACAGATCCCCAGACTGAACGTTTTTGATGACAGGAGAGAATTGCTCACTTGGGAGAGAATTGCTCAATTGGGATGAGACAAACAGATTACTTCACGAAAACAAAAGGTTGTTTCCTTTGCTTGCTTTGTCTATCAGCACTAGGAGATTATTATTTTTAAAAAGCAGCAAGTACTTGGTCTCAGTGCATGCTATTTCTGAGTCTGTGAGCTCTCAGCAGCCTTCCATGGTGTCAACCCATTATATACCTTTAAAAAAAAACTCTTGCTTCCATTAAACTTTAAGCTGTCAAGGATTACAACGAAAAGATGCAATTTTTTTCACTGCAGGAAAGGTCTGATTTAGTAACAAGCTATAAGCTAACAGAGAAGCAGAATCCACATATAGTGTTTCATTGACATGGAAAAATGTTGCTTTTTGTATGTTTCAACCTTGTTTTTCTTTAAAAAGTATAAAGTCCACTTTGCTTTCAAACACAGTAGAGACTGAGGATTGTATTGTTCTTACATTTGCAGATACAAATCTCAGTATTTAAGCATATACAAAAACGCAATTGGTGCATATATCTTCCACATTGGAAACCGTTGGGAAAAAATTTAGTTCACATTGCTGTCTAGCTTCCATGTCTAATATTGATTTAATTAGTCATTTAATTCCAAACATCCTTATTATCTACTTGTTTGAAAGGCTATTTACTTTCACCACAGTGCATATATTAAAGCAAGTGACTGTAGGAGCCAGGCTTGTGGCCTGGAGCTTTCCTGGTGTATACATGATATCCCCCTCCCCCACTGCAGCTTGAGCATCACAATGTCAAACATTCTGCACAGATTCCCAAAGGAATCTGCAAGGCTAATTAGGGTGAGCTTCGGCATAAAGAATACAGTTGTTAAAACAGCTCCTGTACACACGAGAGTAATGAGCGTTCTTTACACACGCTGTGATTTCTTACTGCAATTTGCAGCCATATATCTCTTAGGAAATAACTCATATGTTGTTATTTATTGTATGTATGATTATTAATGATATATTAACAACTGCTGAAAGCAACTTATTTCACCTTAATAACTCATATACTTAGCTCAACATTTAAAGAGCCAGGGAGGAATCAATATTTCTAGAAGGCGATTCTTTGTCTTTTGTTTTACATTTTTTGTTCTCTGGGATATTAAACAGTATAAGAGAATGTTAATTTTATTAAAAACAATTTTATTATCATGATGATAAGGTAATGTTTTTAAAAGCTGGAGCAACTACCATTTTTAGTCATACAAATTCAGATGGTTTCTAAAATCCAGTGCCTGATATTTTTAAATCAAATTTTATGTATTAGACATTATTAGTGACATAATCTGGGCAGTGTCACATTCAGCACTAATTTTCAATTAATATTACTAGGAGAAATATGTTGCTGCTCATCACACTCAATCCAAATACAGAGTAATATAAAAACTTCAGCTGCTGTGATGGTAATTTATCTTGCATTAAATATACTGGAGAGGTGAAGCTACTGACTTAAACATTATGTGAGAGGCACATCACTGCTCCACACTGATGAAAGCTGAGCTCTGCGCTGCTCCTCAGCACTGACAGATTGTTACCAATTAACCGCTACCCAAATGTCTTCTGAAATCAGCATAGAGAAACAAGAGAGCTTTTGTCTCAAGAATTAGCAATACAGTGTCGATTTTTAAAGTTTCATGAACCTTTGAGGCACTAACTGGAGTGAATTGATTTTAAGGTTTACAAACCTGTTTTGGTTACCTAAAATCATGGGCATTATGTTGCTTGCATAGCAGCAGGAATCTTTTCTGAAGATATAAATTGCATTGTATGCCGTGTCATATTTCCAGAGAGACAAAAGATTCTGCCTTTAAAAAAATTCAGAGATCTGAAGAAAATACGGCTCTGTGTCAGAAGTTCAGATAGATAATGTATATTAGTGGAAAATAAACAATTAATGCAACTTTGATTATCAGGAGCAATAATGGTTGACACAAAATGATACAATCTGACGAGATAGAACCTTGTTGCTAATTACTTGGGTTTATAAAATCATTTCTGGCAAATATTCATTATACATTTTGAGCTCTTATGAAATACAGTTTTGCAATGAATGTAGAGAAAGGTAATTTTAAGCATTGCCTTCTTTGAAATTAAAAAAAAAAACAACAAAAAACAAAAAACAAACAAACAAACAAAAAAAACATTACCCAGTTTTGTTGTGTTTATTTCTAGGTGCATTGAACCTAAAACAGTTAACTGAAGGCATTAAGTCTAAGACAGGAGGGATGTGATGTAATTTGCAAATGGTAAGGTCTAAGACAATGTGTGTGTGTGTGTGTGTGTGTGTGTGTGTGTGTGTGTGTGTGTGTATGTGTTTATAAATTCAATAAAAGAAATAGATAAATAAGCAGGCCATGTGGTTGTGTCTTGAGAACAGACTTTCTGGAAGACTGCAGGGACAGGACTCAAGGGAAGCAACATATCTGCATATCCAAGGAGAATGATAACAACATCAGATGAAACAAGTGCATATAAGGACTGAAAAGGCTGCAGGAGTTTGCAAGCAGATGTCAAAAAGCGTACAGGGAAATGTCAGGAAAGTCTAACAAGCAGCTAAACTGGTCGCAGAGATTAGGGTGCTAAATATACATACGATGAGCACACCGCCACGCTGCTTCACAAGCACGAAGGGGAACAAGAGCTTCGTAAATAATTCTGCAGGTAAATATGGGGTTAAATATCAGCAGGCGTAAGAGCAAATGCATTTCTATGTCTTGCCTCCCAAGTACCTGGGCCCTGCTAGGCTGACAGATGAAAAGCATGGCTTTATAATACGAATAGTAAAGTATGTTAATTTTAGAAAGGAAATACAGGTAGATGTCTAGAAAGAATTATGAAAATCTCTAATTTTCAGAACCATCTTCAGTAATTAATACGAATAGGAAAGGAATCTGATTCTCAAACTATAGAAATGGATTCATCTGCATTTCAAAAATCTTTTCATGGAATTAATATTTCTGAACACAGCGTAAAGAACCTTCAGACAATTTTTGAGATATCAAAATTCTTATTCCAATAAAATTCCTCACGCATCAATTTATGACAAGTCACAAGATGTAACAGGTCATAATCAATAACATTTTGAGGCAGGCATTATTGGGACAGCTACTGTTAGCTTAATATTTACCTCAAGTTTATCTTATTGGGCATAAAGTTACAGCAAATTTATACTTTCTTTCATGAGAATATTATCAAATAAGCTCACCATTCCACAAGAATATATTACTTTGACTAGTTATATAGCTAAACTGTCAGACTACTGAAATATTTGCTTATTAAAAATAATTTGAGAGATTACTAATCTCTCAAATTCACTTTTGTTTCTTTTGATGATAAACTAGAAACTGAAGACACCAGAAAGCCTGTACCACAACAGTCATTCAGAATTTACCTCCAAGACTTGATAGCGGCTCTACATATTCAAGTTCTCTGGCCTCCTCTTTCCTGGCTCTGTCTACTGATAGTCTAAGTACCAGATCTTGTTAATCAAGTAATTCTCAAACACGGAATATTTCTAATACATCATTTTCTCAACTGTCCTTATGAGTTTCTAAAAAGATGTATGGCCTTCTTGTCATGGACCCATCTCTGTTAGCAGAGTTGGCTAAGGGTCATCTGGTCAACCTGCTTCCTCTGACTGACTCTTATTCATGGCATTGCTTTGCATTTTCCTTATCAATTTAATAAATGTACTTCTGTAATACCCCCAAACATATTTTTAAATTAGTAACTTGTAACTTAGGCAGTTTAAAAAACTGAAATAAATTTGCAATATGAAAATATTTCATCCAATGAAATATGGTACATACATGCATACTTAAATAATGACATACATGCACATACACATGTACACACACAGGTAGATGCGCAGAGATATGTTTGTATTTCTCATAAGGCTCTCTGTTACCTTTTCATAAATTAACTCCCCAGAACATCAATTTCTTGTATTCTTTATAAAATTCAGGACTACCTCCAGTAACATTTAAGAGAAACTCATTTTTTTTATTCAAAAATATCTTAAAGCATGTTCTTCAATCTAGTTACATCATACTTTACCATAATTCATCAAGTACTTTCCTGAATGTTACAAGCTATATTATATACTGTAGAAATAGAATAAACACGATAACAATTTCTTTTCTCAATAAGTTCATTGATTGGTAGCTATTTCCCAACAACAAACAATACATAGTAACCTTTTTTTGACTTAATCATGTATTTTTACTCATCATGGTTTTCTCTTATAAAGTGCTATTTTTTGCTCAAGCCTACTCAAGTCTTAAGAGTTCTTTAAGCTCATTTATTGCCATCTCTCATTCCAAAAAGGGCTCCAACCACCATCTTGTTTTTAGAACTTACATAGAATTTGTCATTAGAACAATTTGGTAGTTTGCTACACTCTCAATACTAATATTTGCCTACTAAAATATGAATTTTCCTTCCACATTAATAGAAGTTGATTTTATTTAAAAATTTAAGTGTAACCAAGCATAGATTGAATTCTTTTTCTGAACTTGCCACATAGATGGCAGTGACCACTAAGTTTAATGGAGTTCTGTTTGACTATTTTTAGTTTCTCTTTCTTTCTTATTTAGAACATAGACACCACTATAAGAAGTCCGGTAGTCATCCACATCACAGAATGACTTAAGACAGAAAATCATGTACTAATTATGGAGACAGACCAAAGACTAGGGTATGTTGTTATGAAACTGACAGCAATACCTGATGAATATCTATGTACTTCATTTACATGAAGAGAAATAAAACACTCATTAGTGTAAGCCAATGGGCTTTCCTAGGATGGAAAAAGAATTTCATTTCCCTTATCCAAGTATAATTCCTAACAGAATCATTTTTACTTAGCTTTAAATATGGCCACTAACAAATATTTCCTGTTCACAGGGCATTTCTTTTGTGACAGCCATTTATGTTGGATTGGTGATGATGCTAAGACAAATGATAAATGGTCACTGCTTTCTGGGATGCAGTGGTAAAAATAAATAAGCAAAAGGCATTTAGTAGATGCTATAGGCCAACATCGTGGAAGGCTATCACTCCAACGGTGTGGCTCCTGTGCTAAGACATCACAGCATCCAGAGACAGTTTGGAAAATGTTTAAAACAGAGATGAGGCTCAGGCATTAAGAACTCTCACTGCTCTTGCGAAGGGTTGTAATTTACTACCCAGTACCCACTTTGACACTTTATAACCACTTATGATACCTATAGCTCTAGCTGCATAGTATCTCATGCTGTCCTCTGACACCTACACACATTTGCACATGCAGTGATACACACACACGCACACACACACATGCACACACATGAACATACACACAAAAATGAATTTTATTTTTTAAAGTTAAATATAAGTGTAAATGTAGGGTGGGATAGACATGTAGGAATATGTAAAATAATGAACTGTTTTTTAATGCAATGTCCAGGAATTTGGGCTTTAAAAGATAATGAATAATTTTAAAATGAAGGCCAAAAGGCTGTTCAATTTCAGACCATACCAATCCTGAATTACATAGAATTTTGAAGAAAAAAAAAAAAGAATATTACATAGAAAAATCTTTTTTTTTTCTTTTTTTGGTTTTTTGAGACAGGGTTTCTCTGTGTAGCTTTGCGCCTTTCCTGGAACTCACTTGTTAGCCCAGGCTGGCCTCGAACTCACAGAGATCCACCTGGCTCTGCCTCCCGAATGCTGGGATTAAAGGCGTGCACCGCCACCGCCCAGCTTAGAAAATTCTTGGAAAACCAACTGGCAAAATAGCAAGCCCAGATCCAGAAAACATCTATCAGGAAGTTCCTCAGGAACTGCACTTCAGATGATCTACTGGAAATTCATTGTGGGCTGCTGCTTGGGTGGAAGGTAAAATCAGAAACAACTTCTGAAAGAATGGAAACTTCAAGTAGGAGAAGTTGGAGGAAGAAGTTTATGGAAGGTTTTAAGAAAGAGGAAAATCATTTGTTCAGGATGATTTTGATGTGATAGCTGAGAAAAAGTTGGTATTAATTAATAGGCCATTATACATAATCATTTCAGTTTAGGATAAAAGTCTAGAGAGAATTTCAAAGGCAATGGTATGGATGTGATAGTGAAGCCAAGTAAAGGAGAAACCTTGTGACAACCAATTCACAGGCATATACTTTTTCCCAAAACCATAAAAACACACAACTATAAAACATAATATATGTGCAAGGGACCTGTAAGGTAAAAACAAAAGGTGCCCCAACAAAGCATTATGAGATAAAAACATTCAAAAGTGCCATTGAGCTCATTTTTGTCAAAATCACCACTATTAACAGATTATCAAAGGATGAAAAAATTATGAAGGAACCTACGAAAGCCCAGAGAGATAAAGGAAATCAGGAGAAATGTTGAAATGAATATTACAAATAAAAATATTAATTAAAAATGTGGAGAGAAGTCAGTGTTAAATGCTAGTGAGTCACTAAACATTGTAATACTTGAAGTTATAAAGAGAATTTTAAGATACTTTTGGGGCTACAAATCCAAAGAGAACTCTTTCAGTGACTATAGACAATCACTCAAATTGGTATGAGTAAAATTACAAATGGAAGATTAATGAAATATGCTGCCGTACAGCATATTTTTTCCCTGTACATCACGACTTTCACACTCAATTCAACTACAAATTTGAGCATACTGGGGTTTTTTTTTGTTTTGTTTTTTAAGATCTTTATTGACAGATAATTCACATAGTATAAAATTTTCCTGTTTGCACAATTTGATAGACTTTAGTCCAGTATCCTCATAGGATGTTGCTCTTTTCTGTGTTGAACACACAGATTGCAAGCCCAGTGCCATTTAGAGATCTTTGGCAACAGTTAACTCTGCAGCTCTCACACAATTGAGCCTGTATGATAATGAGTATTCAGAGATGGGTGGTGCTCACCAACCTAAGACAGTACGCCTGTGTGGCCTGGACAGGTGTCTCCATGACAGGTAAGGTGACCTGCTAATGTCCCATGCAACCTAAGTCAGAAGCTCATTTTCTAGTAAAATGGGGGGGGGGGGCGCTGTAGGGCCCTGGCCCCCATTTTGGGTAACTGTTACCTTGCTTGCTGACCTTGACATTGATATCTTCCCTATGCTAATTCCCTGCGAGATTCCACCCTCCTGAATGCTTAAGGGAATTTCCTTGTCTGTGTATTCTGCATATTGGGCATTAACAGTTTAGATGCAAGATTGTAAAACATCAGAAGTGAACTTCTGCCCTCCGGGATTCTCCCTTTGTGCTGCAAGCCTGTAAGCCTCCTTCCACCTTCAATAAACAGTATTGGGCATTCAAAAAAAAGAGAACACTGTTTTGTTTTGTTTCGGTTTTTTTTTTTTTTTGCTTTTTTTTTGTTTTATAAATAATTTTTTTCTTTATTATTATGTGTCTTAAATTTTATACATCAGCCATGGGTTCCCCTGTCCTCCCCCCTCCCGCCCCCACCCCTGCCTTCCTCCTAGCCCCTCCCCTCCATTCCCATGTCCTCCAGGATCAAGGCACCCCTGGGGATTCATTTAAACCTGGTAGATTCAGTACAGGCAGGTCCTGTCACCTCCTTCCAGACTGAGCAAAGTGTCCCTGTGTAAGCCCAAGATTTCAAACAGCCAGCTCATGCACCTGATTTGACCTAGTCTGGTGATCAGATGGCCAAACACCCTAACAGTCGTCTTGGAACTCTCATCCAATAACTGATGGAAGTGGATGCAGAGATCCTCAGTCAGGCCCCAGGTGGGGAGCTCCAAGTGTCCAACTGTTGAGAAAGAGGAGGGTCTGCAAGAGCGTGAATTGTTGAATCCAAGATTGCAAAAAGCACAGGGACAAATAGCCAAAGGAATGGAAGCACATGAATTATGAACCAAAGGCTATGGAGCCCCCAGCTGGATCAGGCCCTCTGGATAAGTGAGACCATTGAATAGCTTGATCTGTTTGGGAGGCATCCAGTCTGTGGGACCAGGAGAACACTGTTTTTATATATGTTTTATATGTTATGTTCTATCTAATAGAAAAATTAGGTATATAAATTTGTGCCTATGATGAACATATATAGATTATCTACACCCCTCTTTATAAGATGTAGCAACTTTTGGTGACTAATGTCAGCGGTATGAATATACAATGTAGACATTCTCCTGAGCCTTTAAACCTTTGTTGGCAGGAGGCAGAGGCAACACTTCCATCACTGATGCTCTCTTTCCCTGCCTTCTGTGAAATAACCAGCTTCTTTTGCCCACAGTCCATTATGCAAATCAAATGTGCACACTGATATTTTCTTCTGAACATTTTTTCCTTTTTCTATCTACATTTTCTTCCTCCTTAGCGCAGATCATGAGAAGCCTGCCTCCAAAAACAGCTGGCGTTTGTAGAGCTGAAAGCTCCCATAACTTCTGCAGGAGCTCAGTGTGCATGAGCATGCCAAATCAAGCCCTCCAGCTATTCTGAAAATAATTTCTTCAGTAAATTTCATTTGTAATGACCTCAGGTTGAGTTGGATTCTTTCAGCAAGAGCTAGATCTTCTCCTACAGCTTACAAGTCCCCTCCTTGCAATACTAAATGCAAATTTCCTTCATGTAATTAGTATACATATGGAAACTATGGCACAAAGAGTGTAACTGATTAAAACAAACTGAATCATGTTAAGTAGCACTAAAGCACAAACATATTTCTGTTCAAAAACCCTCTTTATTTTTTTTCTGTGTCATTGGGCTTAGGGTTCTCTCTAACCACAATATGGTGTGTTTGGGGTTTCTATTATCTGTTTTGGCATTTCACATACAGAACACCTGCATGAGCAAGGTTACTTGACTTCACAAACAGCTTGCAGGATGAGGATTTATCGTTGAGTGAGTCTTATTCATGCTGTTTAAATGGAAGAAGTACCACTAATGGTTTCTTCAGTTTAGTAACTGGAATATTTTATGGTTTAGTCCTACTTTGATTTTTCTCCCATCTGCTTAAGTGGCTCTATTCCTCTCTAGTTGAACTTTTCAAGTCTATTTACAAACACTATATGAAAAGATCTAGGAATATTTTTTCAATCTCTTTTGCTCTAATATTTGATCTAGTTGAATTACATGCCTTCAATAAACACTTCTGTTCCTCTGATGGTTTTCTATCTAACACAGTTAAAAATAGTACAAAGTTAAGTGAGCAGGAAGCATGAGGACTAGAGTGAAGAGTAAAGAAACAATACTTTAAGGTAGAAACAATTCTCAACTCAGAAACTCTCATTTCAACAGGTTGTTGAATCAATGATACTCCTCTTAGCTTTAAACTTCTAAATTCCTCTTCACCAGGGACGCAAGTCAATATTACCTTTTCCTCTACATTATGCATTTTTAAAATTTATGTATCACAGTCTCCATAATTTCTTTCATTCTTGGAACAGAAAATACTAGGCCAGGCCATTTGTCTTGTCTTTTCTTTGTTGATAAAGGAACTATTTATTTAGAAATACTTTTTGGGGGAAAGAACAACTTACAAAACAGGATAAAGCAATTCCATCATAGGGTCCTGCAAGGCAGATGGTCTGTCTTTTCTAAATGAATTCCAAGGAATGATGAGATAATGACGTGTTATAGACTCCTACCTTGTATAACAAAGAGAATCCTTCATGCAAAGTCCATGATGTGCTGCTAGCTGAACCTTACATTCAAAACCTTTTCTCTTGTAGTGTGGCATCTACTGTGGTAACAATGGTATTTAAGTGGTTTGGGGAGACATAAAAACGGGATGTAGAACATTTGCCAATTTCCATGGTGTACATAGTCTTTGTTTTTTTGTTTGTTTGTTTGTTTGTTTGTTTTGTTTTGTTTTTTTGTTTTTTTGTTTTTTTGAGACAGGATTTCTCTGTGTAGCTTTGCGCCTTTCCTGGAACTCACTCTGTAGCACAGGCTGGCCTCGAACTCACAGAGATCTGTCTGCCTCTGCCTCCTGAGTGCTGGGATTAAAGGCATGTGCCACCACTGCCCAGCCTCATAGTTTTATCATAGCAAACATTAATTGATAATGTGTTTGTTAAGAGGTTTTGAAAGCTAAGCAATTGACATTCAGCAACTGTCAGGTAGTTCCAGCATACATTGTGGCTTTCTCTTTTTCAAGGCAAACTGAACAAAATTGGCATGCTTTCCCCACTGTCTTTTAATTTCTGTACCCTTTCATCACTGTCCTTCCCAGTCACTACCTTGATTCAAGAATTCTACAAATAGACTCTCATTTCGTTTTAAATACTTTTCCTACTTTACATTACAAAAGAGATCTATAATTTGTGTGAATCAATAAAGCAATAAGAAGTTAATGAAGACAGTATCAATAAAAATAGTGGCATCAGTCCGCATTCTTCTTACTGAGCTGAAAAGAGTACCCTAACTCTGGAAAGGACTCTAAAAAAATCTGTCAGATACAGAGCTTCTACATCTTCCATGTCAGCATCTAAGTGTTAACTGAATGTTTATCCAAGTGTCTCCATAATGAGCTAGTAAAACCATATTGGATGGATACATTGTCCTTGCTTGCCTGTGAGTCCTTTCTAAGTCCACCCATGCATACCTCAACTGATGTCATTTCACTCTCCATACCCCATGTTCCTTGACTGTCCTCTCACTGTTGAACTTCTCTTCATATCAAAGTTATCTTCTCGTTCCTTTGAGGTTTTCTTTTAAAATGTAGCTCTTTCAAGTATATTTCATTAACTGCTGTGTCACTGACTTCATTATGATTATGTATAGCAGACAAATAATCAACATCAATTTATCTTATCAGCTTGTGCCTTCATTTCTTCATCTATAAATGGAAATGAAAACAATATTTCCTAGTAGAAATTTCTCGAAATTATGTGAGTCAGCATTTGGAGTACATGTAAAAGAGTGGGTGTATTTACAATTACTTTTAAATGAACAACAGTTTTTAATAGGAAGTTAAATACATCTTTTATGAAACTTTTAGTTTATTAAAACATACAAGTAACATTATATAGACTGAGCTGGTTGTGCTTATGCATTTAGTAATAAACACTTATACATGTATATATACATATATGTATGTAAGGAGTCCAGGAATTTGAAAAAGAACATGAGGTATATGGGAGAGTGTGGAATGAGAAAAGTTAAGGGGAAAATAATGTAATTCTATTATAATCTCAAAAAATAAATTGTTTTAAAAATTGAAAGGACTGTGTCTTAATGATCTCTGTATCCCTAGTATCCTCTGCACACCACCATTTAGAAGGGGTTTATTATGTATTTGTTGATTAAAGACATAATATTAGATCTCTATATATTTACCTATGCATTTTATTCATGTGTTTGTTCTTCCAAAGTAAGTTCTAAGTATTTCCTTGAAGGGATTTACTCTTTGCAAAGTTAGTTTTTCTAGCTATGATTTCACACTTTATATAAACATGTATATTATGTTATCTTTGCATTAAATGCTGGCTAAATGAATTCGTCACAAATACCTTGAAACATACATGCACAGTTGCTATGTAGTAGTTGAGGGTTGATCAAAATTAAAAACTATTCGATATACATCAACTTAAGCGTTTGGTTGTAGCTGTTGAACCCTCCCTATATGCTAGATACTGTGCCCAATTCCCTCCCAAATTTTCTGACATAGATATGACTTGGATCCTCTTTTTGCAATAGAATTAACTAAAGACTAGATAAGTTAGGTAACTTGCACAGTTTTCACGCAGTTACTAAGCAGAAGAATTTGAGCTTCAGCACAACGCATCCAGAGCCCAGGATCCTCATCACTGAAACACACTGTGTTCTTGGAGCTTCCAGGGATGATGTCAAGAAAACTCTCTTCATTCCAGACAGATTCCAATGACAAAGCAAAAACCAGATCCTGCCCAAGTCAAGCATGGTGAGCCAATATGGTTTGTCTGTTTGTTTGTTTGTTTTTGAGATTACTTAGAGAAACACAGGTAAGGAGCTTCATACAAACACATAGATCACTCAGGTAGCCCCATAATCAAAATGACTTCCCCAGAATAGGTGACAAGTCACCAAAGCTACACTGCCAAATTTCCGGACCAGCTTAACAGGAGTGCTAACAAAGAACTGTTTACAGCTTGATCCTAAACACTCTGTGACCTTTCTGATTTTTCCAAGCCTCCTTCAGGAGTGAATGTTTCAAATTAGAGTAAGTATCTATCCAATAACTAACCCTTGGTCTTAGATAATTCTGATTATTAAGAATGTATCATGTATAGAGTGTTCTAAGCATCTTATTATGTTAAATAAAGAGGTAGAAATTCAGAAAGAAATGTCATTTCTTTAACCACATATTCCTGGCAAGGTTTAGCTTTAACATAGGAAGAATGATTGCATTAATGTTTGGGCCTGTGTTCATCACACCATACTGCCTGCTCAGAAATCACTTCCATTCTTGAATGGAATAGGCACATCAATATATCAATATTCTGTGTCTCTTATTACTAGGATTAATGTTCACATTTCATCCAATATAGACAAGAAAAAGACTGGATTTTCTGTAAGTTTATTTAAATAGAACTCGAGTAAGAGCAACACCTGAAAAAATGATTCGAATTGAAGTCACGTTGCCCTATTCGCTAAATGTTCTTTGTAGTTATGCATAATTCACAGTTAAAATTCTGAACAGAATAATACCACTTAATAGAAAACAAAATAATATTTGGAGGTCAGTGTATCAGATCTCAAAATGTTGTCTTTTAAATGGGTGGGAAGCAGGAGATTGAACAAACCCATCTCCATAACTACTTAAAGACACATGCTTTTATGTACTGTGTATGAATTTGAGGGAAGCAAAATGTGACAGCACACATCTGTAATCCAAACACAATTTCTAATTGTTATAAAATATCTTCTCCCTCTAATAATTGTTCAGTTTCATTTGAAAACTCCAAAGGACAGAGAAGAAAACAAGACACCTAAGCCATTAAAGAAAAATATTATATGTATGATGGATCGCTAAGGGAGTGATGGTAGGGCATCTGTCCCAAATTGTATCATCTCTAATAAATTATCTTTTATTAACATAGTCATCAAGTAAACGTTTCCTAAGTTCCAAACTATTCCACTTTAGAGTGCTTATTATGATGTCTAAACAGATAAGAGATGAATCAAAATCAAGCTGGGAATGAAGGTAGGATAGCACATCATGGCAGTAAGCGGCATCTCCATGTAGTTCAATAGTTAATAACAAATAAAATGAATGTTATTATTACTTGTCTGTTGTATAGCTGCATAAAACAGAGACAGAGTGTAAAAGAAAGAAGTTTGATAAATGTATATATAATCATATCCATGGTAATGAAGAACCAGTCTGTCTCCATTCTAGGCTTAAAAGCCATCTTATAGTAAAGACAAACTATGTTCATCCCTATTAATGATTAAACCTCTGCTTCTCAAAGATTGGGCCATGCCCCACCTGTAACCTTGACTACAAATGGTTCTGTACTGCCTGTTCCGGGAATGGCAATCCTGTCTTTGTTTCTGTAAGTTGTTTATAACCATCTTGTAACCCTACCTTTGTTTCAAAAGTCTATATGACCAACTACCTTGTAATGACTACCTGTTGTTATGACTGCCTTGTTATGTCCACCTTACAACCTTGTCTTTGTTTCAGGAGTTTGTTAGGAGTAACTTATTACGCTTATGATTCTGTTCCAGTAATCCTACCTACTTTGCCCACCAAATTCTACATTCAGAAAGCTCACTGCTGAGCGATGAAAGCCTAGTCTTCCTCACATGCAATGCTGACCCCTCAAGCCCTGCCTTACAAGGAGGCAGCCCATGTACACACATTTAATAAAACAAAAACAACAAGAAGAAGAAACTTGTTTTAATTAAATGCTTTCTTCTGTTAATTTGGCCATGATGATTTAGGTCAGTGTTTTTCTCCTTCCATCTTTGATATTAACAGTAAGAACTCATCAGATAAGGT
This sequence comes from Onychomys torridus, assembly GCF_903995425.1. Classification (NCBI taxonomy): domain Eukaryota; kingdom Metazoa; phylum Chordata; class Mammalia; order Rodentia; family Cricetidae; genus Onychomys; species Onychomys torridus. The sequence goes on along the minus strand of NC_050457.1, from coordinate 7,218,725 downwards.
CTAATTCCTTCAAATCAGTCTTAGAGAAAGATTTATAAGTAAACATAACATAAACTAACACAAATATTAGCAAAGTATATATTGAGAAGTTAAGGTTAAAAACACCTAATAACAAATCAGGCTTATGTTTAATATAGTAAAGTTCAATTCTATGTCTAGAATTAAAATATTAAAGGCAATATATATACCAAATTTTCTAACATAATTGAGTAGTAGACAAAATATCTTGAAAGATCATAGGAAGCCATCACACAGACATTGAAGAGGACATTGAAAAATACACACACACACACACACACACACACACACACACACACCATACATATAAGTGAACAGGAATGCATCTGAACTTAAACAGTTTTTAAAATGAAACTAGAAATAAAGTGGTGTTGAAATCAGGGAGGAATTTAGTATTAAAGGAATTAAAAATTTCACTTTAATTTTTTTAATAATGAAAATTCTAATACATAGCAAGATATGACAAACTCATGTCATATCCACTGGTAATAACAGTAGTAGATATAATAACAATTATAAGAATGAAATAATACGATGGCTAGCCAAAGAGGAAAAGATCCATGATATGATTGAAAAATGGAAGATAATATTAGAATCCTTAATTTATGTCTTAGTTTAGTGGGTCAAATAGACCCAAAATTGTCTATGAATATAACAAAAATATGCCAAACTCCACATGTAAAACTTCATAAATATTAATTTTTGAGACATTTAAAAGTACATTTTGTTTAATTTAGAGAAGTTTTTGTTTTAAATGCTCTATGGTTTGAATACTGTGAAAGGAAATCCCAAAATGTCCACTTTGTTCATAAGCTTCTGCACTTGAAAAAGTGAAAAAGGAGGCAGACCACGTGAGCAGAATATCGGGATATCATCAGCAGCCACTGCGTATCAGCAGCCACTGTGTATCAGCAGCTGCACAAGCAAGGACTGCTCTAAACAGAGAATCCGCCAGCCTTTGACTGCTGTTATCTTTTTAAAGGACAGAATGGAGTAGTGAACTGAGCACTCCATTAGGAAAATCAGCAAGGCGATCATACAGTCGAGAGGGAAACAGAAGGGAAGGATGACTGGTAGTGATTAAAACAAATACTGAAAAATAAAACCAGTCCAAACAGAAATTCACTAGAGCTCATAGATATGCTCAAAATCATATTGATAATCTAATTTGCCAAATACTAATAAACATAACCAATACATACCAAACACATGCAAATATTTGTAACTAATATTAAATAAAACATATAATGGAGGAAATATGCAAAGAAAAAATTAACTCCACAAATATATAAATTAGGAAATTATAGTAATATGCATTTACATTATTTGTAACTATATATACAAAGCTAAATTTGTATATGTATTTGTGTAAAATTATGTATAAACTGATTTTGAAAAGAAAGAAGAAGGAAGCACATATAAGGAACATAAAAGGAAAAAATAGAACCTGTTAGTACGCAAGGAAGCAGCGAAAATGAGAAAAGTCTTACACTTTGGAAATAAATTTGAAAGTCTAAATAAAATGCTTTCTTATTATAAAGAGAGAAAAATCAGTCACAGAGAGCAGAATGAAGTGCATTAAGATTAAAATGTTCCATTTTCATGGGTAAAAAGTCAGGAAGAATGTTGATACCCATTCCTAAATGAGCCAAACACCATCCAAAGCAAAAGAGTTCAGCAATGAATTCTGGACCATGTGATTCTAGATTCAGGTGGAATATTACAGAAAGCATAAAGGCACATATAGTCCATATTCATTGTCTATAGGGAAAATATAAAATTAATATTAGGAACCTGGAAATTTATTGTTTTTAAGAGAATGAGGAAATTTTATCTAGATTCCATTTTCATGTTCAAAACAGAACAAAAGGATAAAATCCTAGGAACAGTAAAAATTTAACATATAGTTAAGTAGATTTCTTCACAGGAAGCGAAGTAAGGCCCAGAGATAGATGCTAGATAGATAGATAGATAGATAGATGATAGATAGATTGATTGATTGATTGATAGATAGATGGATAGATAGATAGATAGATGATAGATAGATAGATGATAGATAGATAGATAGATAGATAGACAACAGATAGATAGATGATAGATAGATAGATAGATAGATAGATAGATGATAGATAGATAGATAGATGATAGATAGATAGATAGGTGATAGATAGATGATAGATAGATAGATGATAGATAGATAGATAGATAGATAGATAGATGATAGATAGATGATAGATAGATAGATAGATAGATAGATGATAGATAGATAGATAGATAGATAAATAGATAGATAGATATAAATATACGTAACATTAGAGGGTAAAATAATAGTATATAGGTTACAAAGAAAACAAAATATTGTTTTAAATTTATTATTTGACTGTTCAAATCTGATTAAAATGATAATTTTGTTTCGTTTACATTTTATGGATATAAAAACAAATATTAATGATAAAATAGTAACACCATTAAATTAAATAACACTAAAAAAGTGAATGCTTATTATTATCACTACTTTTCATTTATTGAATGATGTGTTTTAATATTATTTTAGAAATACCATTAAAATATATTTAATAAAAATTTAAAAAGGACAGAAAAATAAATAGATATTAGAAAGTGCATAATACCACTTTTTTGTGATTATATAGCAGGAAAACCATAAATAAGTAAAAGAATATGAATTACTAAAGGTTCCAAACAAAAAAAAAATGAATTCATGAAAATTAATAATTTGCAGTACACAATCAAACTCTCTTTTATAATACTTGGGGACAAAATTCCATGTTAAAATTAAAGGAATAAGTAAATAAACATGAAGTTAAAATAACCAATTTGAAAAATCACATTAATAAAATATAAAAAGCTAAGCATCTATCTACATATTTTAATGACTTCAAAAGTAAAACACATAGAGATTTAGTATTGTAAGAATATATGTTCAAACCAAATCTACAGAGTTTTTGTGCTCCAAATAAAATACCAACAGACTTATTTTTGGAACTTGAACAAGCTGATTCTAAATTTCTTATGTAAAAATAAACATGAAAAATTTGGCAGTTAGGTTCTGAAAAAATTAAAAGTAGTAACTGGGACTATGTTGATAAGCAAGATATGTTAATACGGCTGCAATTGTATGGTACAGCAGTCTGATAGTCTGGTCAATGGAATGAAAAAGTTAGGAAAATGAAAACACCTATGAGAATTTAGTGTATGATAAAGCTCATATTTTAAAACATATCAAGAATTTGCTTTTTCCAAAAAATCATGCTGAAAATAAGCAGCTATTTATTAACAAAAATGTATATTATTGCCACAAGAATGTGCTTCCCAAAACTCTAGGTGAATGTGCCTCCCAAAACTCTAGGTACTTCAAAGACTTAAAATACAAAAATGAAACTTTAAAATCACTAAAATACTTAAAAATTCTTTTGTTGTCATGATACTCTTTCGAAATAAATCATTCAGAATTTTAAAAGATGGATGACAGTGACCACAAACAGGTTAAAATAGCCTGTGCCTCATTCATCCAGAAACAATACACAAGTGGTCTGCTTAGCAGCATTATTCTATTGTATGTAATGAATCCATATATTAAATTATTCTGAAATTGGAATATTGGTAAGCATAGATGTCCAACAACTTTATGTGTTTCATTGTGAACTTAAGAGATGCTTTGACTTGGAATGCCATTTAGAGACCCTGTTGAGAATTTACATACACTTCCACAGACAAAGGAACTGGAGTGAAGGTATTCATTGTAGCCTTCCTTGAAAGAACAAAAGGCTCTAAAATCTCTCTGTTTTACATGGTTGAAGCATAAATGAGTTGCAGCAATCTCAGGGCATCTGTAAAACAAACACTCTAAAGCTTTGGGAAATGAGGAACACCACAGTTGATGAATGCATCCCTAAAATACAGGGTCAAAAAGGGGAGAAAAAAATCATGTAAGTATATTTATATGAAATGTTTCAGAATACACACTAAAGACTTCAACTTACAAATGAATGTGGATGCCCAAGATACGAGGAAGATTTGTTTTTCTATAGCTATGAATTTTTACACACATAATTAATCCTTAAATTAAAAAAAAGAACAACATTTAAGTCTAGTAAAGTAAGCATCCCTAGCCTTGTTATAAACTTTGTATCTGTATACAATAACCATAAAAGTCTTTGTTAATTTTGTTAAAAAAGCTTGATAATTTTATGTCAGAACTTCTAACTTTCATGTTATTCCTCTCAAGATTCTCTAATTCTCTAAGGCCAGAAGACAAAAAGATATTCTACAAAAGTGCAACATTTTGAACTCCTAATAATATATCTGAAAATATTAACATACTTTAAATGAAACTGTAAGGACAACATCAATGGATATTCCAATGCAGATAGGAAAAGGCCTGGAAAGTTTTAATCCTACCCCAAAACTGCAGGTAACCGAGAAAAGCTGAGAGCAGGAGAGGTGATCTCCCCCAGGCATGTGCACACCAATTTGTTGTCCAGTACCAATTTATCTCCCCCTAAAAACAAACAAGTAACATACTCACACTTAGCAGGTTATATTTACAAATTTATATGTATATAAATATGCATACATTCATGCAATAATGATTAATGAAAAAGTGGCCATGAATTTGCAGGAAAGCAGGGAGGGGTAGAGGGGAGATTATGAAGGGTGAAAAGGGAAGGAACAGATGTTGTAATTATGTTATAATCTCAAGAATTAAGAAAAAAACCTTCAGAGTATGCACGTAATTTAGAGGAAAGAACATTAAGAATACATCCAGATCATCTGGTTTGGAGCTGGCTATGCCACCTTCTAAGGCAAGTTATTCAATCTGTTAGAGGCTCAATTTTGTGATGACAACATATAGTTATGAGCAGCAACTTTCTTGTGCTGTTGTAAAGAATACACTCTGACATAATAATGTTGAATAGAGCTTCCAAGACATTTAGAGTTTGGATGGGATCGTCCAAAAGAGATTATGTTTGTCATATTGTCTCCAACAGTATCTCGGCCAGAAAATAGTAAGAGGTCCCAACAGATCCAAAGTAAATTCCAACAATGCTATAAAAACAAGAGAATAGAAACCACATGCAAGTTAATAGAGCCTCAACTCACTGAGCAGCTCCTGACCAACATGGAAAGCTCAGAGAAGCATGTGGGTTATATTCAGCTAGATGCGTCTTGAATGCTTTTTAAATAGTCTTTAATTTGCTGCTGTTGTTAATGATTGGACTGAGAATTTTCAGGGTCTACTAAAGGACCATTATATTTGTTACTTAGCACTATCTCTTTTCTTCCAATTTTCTCTTCTCTCTGTTTTCTGCTCTTATCCCATTACATAAATAGAGAGCCTTGCCATATGTGAAATTTGCTTCAATTTCACTCTTTATCCCCTTATAGAAAGTTGTTTTAAGTGGACTATACCAACCAAATGAGAGGTGCTAACTAGATCAAACAGTTAATTTTGAAATATCTGAAGCCATGACACTTGTTTACATTGGCTTTTAAAAATGTAGTTCCAAGGAACACCATATCACTGTGACAGTTAATTCAAACATCAGCAAGACTTGGTAAGCAAATGCCTTTCCAAGTTTTACCTAGTACTACTCCGCAGTCTTTACCCCAAGAATGACCAATCTGAGGTATATTTCTATAATGGATGAGCCTTCTGTCTGAGTATTCCATTACCTCATTCATTTTAAAGTCAATTTAGAACTTGTGGACAGTGCCAAATTTACAGCCCTGAGTCCAGACTCCTTTTTTAGTCTAGAGAGGAGTCATTGCATAAGTTGTCATGTTGCAAGCCTTCTGAGCCAACTCCACTCCATCATATCCTTTTTCCTGATGGGCATAAAGGTTTCAGACATGTAGGCTATCCAATAATGCTAGTGCCATTAAAGATCAGCAAATGGAGCTGAGAACTTGACTTTACATCACATTGTATATGCTCATATTGCTGACAGACTCATATAATTTGGTAAAGGAAATCAAATTCTGCAGTCACCAAGATTTGAGCCACTTAATGGCTGTTCACACTATGATAACAAATTAGCAATCATGAAACTTATCAAACATGTTTTTAAGGAAAATCCTATGAAATATGGATAGTGAAAGTCCAGGGAATAACAGATTAGATCATCTTCTCTAAGAAGAAAGGATGGCATGGTTGTTTGGGGAGTCAGCCTATTTGTGTGCATACTCCATCTATAAATAGTGCTCTCTGAGGGGTTGGCTAAAACTCTGCTGTGGTACGATTATGGTTGCTATTTCACAGTATCACTGCTATATGAGGCTGGTTACATCATTCTAGCAAATGTCCAGTGCATGAGGGAGCTGACAGCTTCAGCTCACTCTAAGAGAGCTCTGATTTAGTCATGCATATCCTAATTTCTAGTTCTAGTCTTGTCTTTTCCTTACAGCATTCTCTGCTTGAAATATACAAGATTCCTCTACATGGCCAATGTAAGCTTTTCAGGAACATTAGATGGATTATTGTTGGGGCTGGAGGCATGATAAATGGGATAAAAGCAAACTATAGCCAAAAGGAGCTTCTTGGTAAGAAAGGTACATCCACAAGATTAGAAACAAAGTCAAAGGGTCTGGGATTTGAGAGAGGAGTGAAAAAAACATCTTTAAGAAGTTTATTTTTTTTAAGTATGAGGGATATCTAGGCTTATTTTTTGTACATGAGGACAAGTATCTCAAATAAGTGTCCACACACTTCAGAGTGTAGGGTCAGGATGACAGAATAATCCCTCTATTTTCTTTCTCCTATAAAGCAGCTTTCAACTTTCTTGGACTGACTTAAATATCGTCATTCTCTTAGAAACTCCTTCCTGACTCTCTAAATGACTCATTTTCTCTTTGAGCTCTCTCAATACTTGCTTAAATTGCCTAATAAGGAACTTATCATTTTAATATATTTAGGTATAGATTTATCTTCTTGAGATGAAGCCAGGTATGATATTTGATTTATCCTTATAACCCTAAAACCTAAGCAATTCATAAGGTGGATACATAATTTAGATGAGATAAATTGAGTTCAAATATGACTTGCATCTTCTGTAAGACATCCCAGAGATGAAATGAATCACTTCATTAACTCCATAGCCACCATAAAGCTGTTGTAGTGTACTTTGGGTTAGGTAGGAAATTTATGTATAAATTAGATAAAAGAAAACCAAACAGAAACACTGGAAGTCTCAGGGGTATATGAAAGGAAGGAGGTATGCTTCAGATGCAAGACAAATTTTCTCTTGTACTTACTCTAGGACAAAATAGAAGTATGTTGGAGGAAAGAATTAATTCTACTGAATTGCCTTATGTGTAAGAATATCAAATATTTGTTTTCATTGTGGTATCTGTTACTACTTACCTAGCATTGAATGGTTGTTTATTTTACAATAGTCATATCTGTGGGACATTTGAATAATTTTAGTTCAAGGTTTAAGTCTTTCTGATTTTTCAAAGCTTTCATGGGAGTAAAGCCCTATCACGTTAGAAAACAAGTGCTTATTCATAAGATATAGCTTCATTCTTTAGCCATTAAGAAAAATGGGTCATAGATCATGTCATGTTGTCTGTAACCTAGTTATAATTCTGGCAGAATGGAAAGTTCAAAATCATGATTTCTTATAGAAACCTTTAAAATCTCATTAGCTTCTGATAATTATACTAATATCTAAAGCTTTAAAATACAGAGCTAATTTCAGCAGAAGATCAGCTGTGAAAGTGTTCTGGGGAGGTTTTCCCTCTCAACTTCCTGGGAACAAAAGAGAAGGTAGTGTAAGGCTCTGACGCGACGCCCTACTTCAGAGGCAGAAGTTCAGGGAAGCATCACGTTGTGAGTGAGCGGATTCAGGAGTGGAAAACAGGGATATTAGAGCAAGCAACATCTCTAAATGTAACTCAGACTGGAGAAGCCTCTCCACTTGTGATCCATTTGCATCTCTGCCTGTGTCTGAATTCATATTCCACAAGCACAGATGGAGGTGTGATAGATTTTTTTTTTTTTGAGCACATCTATTTATTCAGATACCGGATTCAGTCTCTGAGTAGGGAGATGGTAAAGGCTGCTGTGAGCAGATGGCACATAGGCACTATGACTTTAGAAACAACATTCCTTAAAGATAAGTGGCACAGTAATAATAATAATACTTAGCACATATATTGCACCTTTGGTCTGCCAACATTAACTAATTAATCTTCAGTAGACCCCTGTGAGATAAGTAAATGCTTATAATTATCTCTCTTATGCAGTCAAGTCAACTAAGAATGTGTCGGCACATACTGTGGAAGAATTGGCCCAAGTTAAAGACCGGGTGGATCCAATTTACATGGCTCTTTAAGATTTCTCTTCTAGTAGCAGAGACTAGTATTTCTAGACACCCTGCTGTTTGAGGCACCAAGTAGATTGGAAGTAAGATATCATCCACCAGACATATCTCATTCAGAAGGTTTCTGCTACAGAATTCTAAATTAGGCAACAGGACAGTTGAGTCATTTTTCTAAAGCTCAAGAGGCCATGGTGGGCCAGAAGCAGGGGTGGAATTATAAGGGCCTTGACTGCACTTCCATTTGAAGAAAGAAATTTGACTGCAATGACTTTTTAAAGATATTCTTTAAATTAGTGTACAAAATAAGGAGCCCAGGGAAGTTTAAGGGTTCTGTTGGCATTTGCCATGCCTGAGAACTTTTCTCTGTAGGTTGTTGAATCTGAACTATGGCTTGGTCAGAGATATTAATATTTCCCTAAAACAATGTAAGGCTTCTGAGTTAGTTAAGGATGACAAAGAATTGCTTAGTTTCTGAAGTTTTGGTGTTGACATTCAAAGATGTCCACCTTACAGATCTAAAGCTTGAACTGTGTCAGGATATCAAGAGACCTTAACCTGAACTTGGAAAGATATAAGAAAAATAAAACCTTTTATAAATGGGTATATTAATAAACCAACCTCAACTTATCATGAGAATCCAAGGAGAAAATGTATTGGAATGTATCATAGTATTTGATATGTAATAAACAAGCAGTATTTTAACCCTCACCCTGTCTTTTAGTAGTGTGATCTGAAGGCAAGACACAAATTTTCAGGCTTAGTTTGCTCATCTATAGAATGGATCTAATTTCATCAACCATATATAACTCAAAAGACCCAGGGGTACCCTATTTCCTCTCAATTGTGTAAACCAATTTTCACAATTATTTTAAATATTTTAATATTTGGTTGCCATATACTTTACTTTCAGTTCTTGGGATATATTCATCATTTACCTCTGACTTTTTTCCTTTTCCACTCTAAACTATATTTGTCTTATGCAAAAGATCTCAAACTTAAATCTCTCTGAGAATAAGAGGATTAAATGTAGGTGAATTGAAATGATATAGCCCAAACTATAGGCTGTATGTGCTGACTATGGGCACATGGATTCAAAGTCTTTTGAACATAAGTCACATCTGAAACAGCTTCTTGGTCAAGAGAGTTTGCCTTGCTGGGCAGTGGTGGCACACACCTTTAATCCCAGCACTTGGGAGGCAGAGCCAGGCAGATCTCTGTGTGTTCAAGGCCAGCCTGGGCTACAGAGTGAGTTCCAGGAAAAAGGCACAAAAGTACACAGAGAAACCCTGTCTCAAAAAACCAAAAGAGAGGGGAGAGAGAGAGAGAGAGAGAGAGAGAGAGAGAGAGAGAGAGAGAGAGAGTTCACCTTCCCTACAAACCAGGTTCTTCCTGCCTTGCATGGCTGTGTGTCCTCTACCTTCCTCTTGACTAGTTTTTAATCTTTGATATTTTTATATTAAGGTTAAGATTATACTCAAACACTACCATGAAGTCACTTCTGACTTCCAGAGTTCATACTACTCTTGTGTGCAGAATTTAGAAGCTTCATTGTCTGTACATTTCATTTACGTCAATGAATGACATGCGGGATCTAATTTCCTAAGCTACTGTAAGTGTTTGCTGTGTTATCTTCATAGGCCACACACAGAGCTCAATGATATCACGATAATTAAATTCACACATGTACATCACAATGACAACTGTACCTGGAATATGAAAACATTCAAATAAATACAATGTTCGATTATTATATTATAACACCCAGTAAGATGCTTTTCTCCCATGCCTACAACAAAGAAATACTCATAAAGATGTCTTGCAAGTCCAGAAAATTCATTAAGCAATGAGTTAACTACTAAATCTTCATAAACTACTTTCAGTTATGTTGTGGGATGTCTTTCTGTATGCTGTGAATATGTGTTACCCCCACTGGTTAATAAATAAAGCTGCATTGTCCTATGACAGTGCAGGATGGAGCCAGGTGGGGAAATCCAAGAGAGACAACGAAAGGAGAAAGGAGAGTGGGGGAGATGCCGAACCACCGTCCAAGGAGCAGCATGTAATGGGATGCATGTAAAGCCACCGAATATGTGCCTATACATAGATTAATAGTTATGGGTTGAGTTAAGCTAGCTAGCAAGAAGCCTGAGCCATAGGCCATTTAATTTATAATTAATATTAAGCCTCTGAGTGATTATTTTATAAGCAGCTGTGAGACCACAGGCCAGGTGGGACCGGAGAAACTTATGGCTACACAGGTAGGTAATATTTACCTTGTCTGGTACAGGAAGAAATTAAGGTTGAAATAAATCAGAAAATTAAATGTGAACACTAAAGTAAGGTAGAAACCATCAGAAAACTGAGGGACCCTGCTTCTAAGTCTGTCCATGAGAAAGAGTCGTCACAGCGACTGATACAGCAGGGCTCAAAGCTGACATGACCTGTGAGGGAGGCCTGTTTCCTTGCATGAAGCAGTTGTGCATCACTCTGTCTGAAATTGGTCTGTAAACAATTTACAGGTCATATGCGATGGATTGAAGGAGAATCGTACACCTGGTACTTTTAACTCTCACTACAACACTTGAACTCTTTCAAATGGTTAATATATATTTAATATCCAAATCACTTTGGATTCTAATCTCAGCTTTATTATTAGTTGCCAATTAGTAATTAAAATAATTGACAAGCATTACATCATAATAGCTGACCGAAGGGAGGGAAGAGCGTTGCCCACTGAGATGATAACCAAAAGAGATGATCCCTAGAGCTTTTCCTAAACTTTTTACATTTAATCATTATTCTTCATAGGTTGAAAATCCTTAACAATTGAAGTACTTTTGATGACAGGTTTCAGGATACCTGTCACAGAATGCCTCTGAGAAACCATGGCAGTGTTCACATAAGTCCAAAAGATCTTAATTAGCTTCATTTCGTCCACAATAATCCATCATCCATCACTGTTTGTGTGTAGTGTTTGAGATTTTATTTTTGTTATTAATGTCAAATTTAGATTAAATTAACCATAATGTAAAGTAACAACCGGGAGTTGTCATGTCAAGGACCAGTATTGATGACAGATAATGATATGTTTTTATTGCAGTACTCTAACTTATTCATTTTATATTTCTCATTATACATAAGTAATACTAGGTATCAATCCTCAGAAAATAACCATAACATTAAAAATGAGGAAAATTATAGGTATCCATTTAAATTATATTCCTGAAACTATTGTAAAGTAGCTACTATTGATGTTGATAATAATATGAAGTCGAACGGCAATTTCATTGCATAACATTGGAAACACCACAGCAATGAAAGCAGATCTGGAATGTTCTTGAGATTTGTTCTGTGCCAAAAATAATCAGCATATCACCTTGCCTACTGTTACATTTTCCCATATTACCTCTTTTTTTTTTCATTTTGAAATCGCATGCGCGCGCACACACACACACACACACACACACACACACACACACATACACACACACATCTATAGAGAGTAATTTTTTGAGAACAACTTCTTTCCTAATTAGAAGTCCAATAGTCCATGCAGGCTATAAGGACATTGGAAGCCATGTCAGCTGTATAACAGCCAGAGTTCATCGAGTTTGCTGTTATGGTTGAAAAGAAAAAAGAAAAAAGAAAAAAAAAAAAACTTCCTTAGTTGCTGAGAATTGAAAATAGGTCTCAGTAAAAGACAAATAGTAAAAGGAAAACATTGTGTGATGTTGGTGTACATCTAGACTCCAACTCCTAAGCCATAGAGGAAGTCTGGGAAAGATTGTAATTGGGAAATTGTAAAAGAGAAAAGTGGAGGGAGAATGAGGGGTCAACAAGAGTATTTTTCTTGTCAGCATTAGTGAAATTGTGAGGACATCTCTTCTAATCTGTAATCCGATGGTGATGGAAAGAGGGCTGGAGGACCAGCAATAATGGCACAGCTCATGAAGTCACCTTTCCCTCCTGCTTTCACACTTTTCCATTGTCTCCATCTCTCTTCAGAGTACGTCTCCTCGGATCCGTGAAGCTGTACAGGTGGTGCTGCCTCAGCAGGAATCCGTCCTCGTGCTGAGGGACCGCCAATTATTTGTAGTGAAACTAAAAGAGAGGAATAAATATTACATGTTGATGGATGCTTGTCAGGAAAGAGACTGGGGTGCTTTCAGTGGGGCTCATCAGGCACAAAAACCTTCAGCGAATCTGGCGAATCTGCATTTTCAATGGCAAAGTGGCTAGAGCGCTCCAGCTGCCTCACTGGTGAACCTCAAGATTTATCTCATAAATTTAAATTATAGATGACATAGCACTGGAATGGAAATAGATGACACCTTTAAAAATAAATCTAGTGCAACATTTGGGGAATGGAATCACACATTTAAAAGGGAAAAAGAGAACGTTCCAGTGTGCCAAAACAGGGCCTTTATTTGTTGTCCTATTTACTATTCTGTCTAAAATTAGCATCTCTCTTACTTTTCCCTCTTTAGTCTCCTGTATCAGACACGCTGTGGAGGAGCTATGGAAGTTTTGTACAACTCAAGGAGTAAGCTGGGTTGCAACTCTAACAAAAAGCTTGCCAAGGTTGGGAGCCAAGCTGGCAAGGTTTTCTGTTGTGTCAGCGTTTGAGTATTATTGCAATGTTATCTCGTCACTGAAGAAAGAGCGTGGAGGCAGCAGGCAGAAACACGGAGAGCGCATGGAGGAAACGCACCTGGCTTCAGTGATGATGCTGCCTGGACAGGGTAAGGCTTAACTTTAGTAGGTTAAACTTTAATCCAATAACATGATGGTTTCCTTTTTAAACTGATTCCAGGAGATTTTGATTCCAGCAATTTTCCTAATCAAATATTGGTTTAAAAAATTAGCAAGGAATTTAAGTTTCAAAGTCAATTAGAGACTCACTTGGGTTTTAAGGGAATTACTATCTGGAGGGGCATGAAGAAGTTTGGAGAAGAAATTGAAAGGAAGGAATCTACGATTATTTTATAACTTTATACTTTTCTATAAAAGCCAATGAAAATTTGGAACATGTGTTTTCAGAAGCTATGGTAGCTATGTGAGCAAAAGACTGTACCTAAATCACATCTGTAAATTGAGACAAACAAGTAAATGAAAGGAACAGGTTAAGGAAACAAGTTAAAGCAAGCCTTATAACCTTCCATTGACATAAAACCATTAGGGAAGGAATACCAATATTTTGATCACCCTGTGGAAGATACTGGAGTATTGTGCCACACTAGTGTGGAAGCGACCCAAAACAAACAACAACAGTAGTAAACACCAAAAAGACATAAGGCACAGAGACAAAACCAAGACCCCCCAGAGGAAACTTTCTCCCTACATGACGGACTTGGTCTCTCCAGTTCATGCCAGCAGAGGGAACAGTAGCTCAGGGGCCAATAAACTGATGACGTGAGTGTAAGAGTTTTGTCATTTTTTCCTCTTGCTCTCTGATTTCCTGTGATTAGAAACAGTTAGATATATTCTCGCCCAAGCATCAGTTTTGCTTTTCAAGTGACACTCCACATGAAGAGCTCAGAAAAACCAAACACCTAAAAGAATGTGCTGAAAAAGACAGATATCAAAGCCTCCCAGTGGCTCGTTCTCTGTTACCATTCCCCAGGGTTTATCAACTTTGTTAATGGGGCATATGTGCTGAAAATTATATAATGCTAAACATGAGGAATATTTCTTGGAAAATATTTTCCATTATTCCCAAAGTTAATACCTAATATTCCAGTGTCCAAGTAAAACCCGCTCCTCTGGGGCACATCTCTTTATAATGTTATTGAGACCTTAATGAATGAAGGTATATCTGTGTCTTTCATACGGCACCACATACAAAGTCCAAATGGAGAAGTGATATATAACCCTAGGACTCGGTCACATTATCTGTCCATGTTTCACCCCAAATTACACGAACTGTCCATTAGATGAAAAGACCACACCACTGGCTACTGGGTTCCGTAATTTCACAGTTGATTATCTAGTATGCAATAGATGTTCTTAGGTGACAAAAACATAAACTGTGAAATGCATTTTCAAAAAAAGCATACCTATAATTCTATGACAAAATGTAAGATATTTGTTTTTTGGAAACATAACAAATTGCAGGACTCAGTGACATTCAACTACCTAGCAAAACACTAAAGCTGTGTTAACAGAAGCATTCAATTCTTCATGAAGAATCCTCAAAACAACTTCCCAGCAAAGTACAAATTCTAATGGAGTTTATTTCTTTTCTGCATAAGGAAGAAGGAAAGCACACAGATAGACGCAAGTGCAGTGAGAAGCCTGGCTTTGCTGCGCCGCCTGAGCCCATATAAATCAAAGGGGCACGTGGGGTACGGGAAAGTGCACTGATCCCTGCCGTACAAGCTGTTGGAAGGGTTAGGAAAGCGTGTTGACATGACTCTTCTTGTACAGAGTTCAATGATGGACGAAGTGGGCAGTCCCTTTCTATATTTTTTAGTATGTAAAGAAACGTTGTTTTCCTTACTCACATCTGGCCTAAGCTGTTGCATGTGGAAATTTGGAGCACTTTTGAAGAGTGAAAATTCTGCCCACAGGACACAGAATTGTCAGATTCATACATCTTCCCAGATTATAGACTCATAATAACACATTGAGATCCTTTCCATTATCTTCCCATGGAATCAGAGTGTCTCAGAAACACTGTTGCTCACGTGGATAATCTTTCAGCTATCAGCAAGTTGTTTAGGCTTTTGCTATAAGCAAATATTTTTCTTACATTGCCACAACTGTAAAGTAACTGACTCAAGCCAGGTTTTGGAAGTACTTGGAATTTAATTTAATAGCCATGTACATATTCATGTAAACGTTCTACCCAAGTTTTTCTGGGTATTGGATATGTGGATCAGGTAAGAAATATTCCCTCCTGAGAGTAAGACCTCTTCCTCTTATGTGCCTTACAGCAACTGGGAGAGACAGGCTGCACCTTGCCTGAGCAAAACAGTAGAACTGACCCTGGTGATATGAGTAAAGGGGACCAGGATCTGAGGGCTGGAGAGCAGAAGAAATGTCCAGGCTCCTTGCTATAGGCTGCATTGGGTGAGCTAGCCTAGGCAGTGCTGGACAACTCACCTGGGCAGTAACAGTAAGGGAAAGCGAGTGAGCCAACCAACCCAGCTACCTCCCAGGATCAGAACAAGGGCTATGAGTTTGCCTACCCCAACACCCACTAACTCTATGAACTTTTGGAGCATGGAAAGGGGACCAACCTACAGATCCAAAACAGTAGGATCCCCATGTCACAGGACAATGAGGATAGCGATGAGGAGCCCCAAGGAGGGCCCATTTTTAAGTATAACAGAAACCAGAGGCTTTGAACCAAACCAATGACTTGTGGCAATGAACACTTGCAAGTAAACATAAATGGTCTAAAAATTTAACTATGAATGTAAATAAAATTTTAAAAACCTGCAACAGAAACCCACTCCACTTTGTATTGTTAAACAGACTATTTCAAAGAAAATACCTTTCTAAACACCATAGCAATCTTTAGTCATATCTCCCCAATTCACATCATCATCCACTCCAGTAACGTCTGGCCAGTGCTCTAGGTTGTGTAAGACAATGTATTTGGACTGTCACAGCAGTGAGCTAGAACCAGCTGTGGAGAATTGAAAATGTGGGGGCAAGAGTACTATCTTAGTAAATATAACCAGAGAATATTATAAATGAATAAAATAATAGGCCTATTATTTTGAGCAATTAATATGTGTTATTAAAGCTAGAAAAGAATGTATGATTGCTAATAAATATAATAGGAGAACATACCTATCTTATAAAGGCCTCTTCTTTCCCTGTATTTCCAACAGCTTATCACTTAGAATGCACATGCAGTAGTCCCATAATTGTCCACCACCACATATACACAATGGAAGTGGTAAGAAAGGCACATTATATCTGCAGTGAACATAGCAATCTACCACAGGAAAACTGTATTATTTAGTTAATCCAACAATATGGTTTGACAGGTTCCTTAAAAGTAAACAAACCGGCACATTCTGAGATTTATCAAGTGATTTTTTTTTTCAAATAAATATCCATGCTGTGTTTCAATGTTCTGTAAGCCTTGACATTTATGCTGAATTTGAAACTTGCTATGAAAATGGGAACTTGGATTTCTCCAAATGAAAGCCTTTTGGAGTTGATAAACAATTCTCACTGTAGCTTAATAGATTCGCTCTAAATTTCAAGTCCAAATGTCATAGCTAGAGACTATGAAGACTGAAAAAGTAGATGCTTTGTTGATGTTTTCTCTCCTATTACTGTTTTATAAAGGTTTTTGTTCCAACTAAATACAACACATCATATGGTCTCTAGTTAGCACTGGCAGAAGAAAATTGAATTTGCAGAGTTCAAAGAGACTAAACAGATAGAGATAACAGGGCCTGAGGATATCAGCTTTTGTATATCTGTCTCATAGTTAGTAGTGCGCACAAGCTAAGTGGGCTCTGAGTAGAAAGCATTATATTAAAAGAGTGTAAGTACTCCCTGAAACAGATTTCATATTTTGAGAACTCTGACAGAAACAAGGAACTAAGGCCAAACTGACATCTACTTTGCAATCAACCGAAGTTGTTTGTGAACTCATCCAATGCACAGGGCACACTCAGCACAATTGATCAAGCTAACTTTGAGGACGATCATAAGGATATAAAGACTCCTTCAAAGCAGTGGGATAATGAATAGCTGAAATGAGAAAATTGTGCCACACATCTCCTTGTCCTATTACTGTTAACGCCAGCAGTCACAATCAGGAGTTTATTGTATAGGGCAATCTTGTTGATTAGAAATTGGATTCAAGTTCATCAGAATGGAATGACATGAACTCACCCCTGCTACTCCTACAGAAATAACTTATGCATCCTCATAGACATTTTTATTTGAAGAACTTTATTGTGTCACAAGAATTGGCTCTGAAAATATATACACTATCTTGTGGATTACTTCTCACATTCATTTCTTAAAGAAATCAGGAGGAAAAGTAGTCATATTTTATGTGGCAAAGAACTTTCCATGTTGCTTTTATTAAGAAGGCTCGAGATATTTGACTTGAGGTCCACCTGTTTTATCATGTTATTTAGACTATGTTTATTTCAGGGTGTAACTCTTTTGCAAAAGGCCCTTATGTGTAATTGTTAATTTAGTGATCCAAAAGCAACAACCCAAAAGTAACAGAATGAAATACTTCAAATTAGCAAGGAGGTCACTAAGTGAGAAAAAAACAGCATAAAGCCAAAAAGCCCAAAGTTCACAGTGAACCCACTGACTCTGTTCTTGACATGCAACATAAACTCATTACCCTAATTCTGACCCAAAAAAGAGTCAACAGTTAGTTGCTTGGCAACAGGACTGCAGAGAAAAGAGGTAGAATTTGCTTTAATGGAGGTCTTTGCAGATCATACAACCTCTAAAACAAACAACTTCTTATGAATTCTGCCTTGGGTTACAACAATATTGGCATTCAAATATTTAATAGAGTGTCATTTAAGTAGCATGTTGTTTAACATTTATTAAGGTCTGTCTTCCCCTCCTTCTGCTTCATTTGTGTATCTATGTGATGAGAGTAATGTGTACAAGTGCAAATCCAAGTGTGTATATGCTTGTGAGGGGCCTAAGACTGATGTTAGCATCTGCCTCTCCCACTATCCAAATCATATATTGAGGCCGAGTCCCTCTGACCTGACTGTTCTGGTTAGCCAGCTTCTGCTGATACTTTCTGTCTCTCCACCCGGAACTAGGATTACAGAAAGTCTGCCATGCCCACAGAGCTGTCATATGCGTTCTGGGGATCCCAACTCCAGGCTTCATTCTTGCACAGAAGCTCTTGGCTTGTTGAGCCCTCTCTGAAGCCCCAACGTAGATATCTTTTAGAGAGTCTTATTCATGCCAACTTGTATAAAGAAGAGAACATGTGAATATTATATATTACACCTCTCTCGAATATATATTCAAGAAACATATGTACATATCTATAAAAGGTGGTGTGTATTTTTTAAAAGGAAAAAAATGAGTATAAGGTATATATGTGAAATTTCAACATCATGTCTCAAATAATACACTAGAAAAGACAACTTCCTAGACAAGTTAAATAGTATTAAAACTATTTGCTAGTATGCTTACTAGATGCATATGCCCAATAGCTCCTTAGAACATACAGTAAAGGAGAAAGAACAGGCCTTCTCAAAGAAGCACAACATAGGAATCAAGTACTTGAAGACATCCCAAGAAAAGAAACTGATTCCAGATACATAAAACTGTAACCTTTATGGTATTGTTTTAATATAAATGTACTTGTTTTGAAAGTGAAATTCACTGCATTGTGGATAGAAGGGCTGTTGCACCTCATTTATCATTTATAATTTCATTAAATCAACTTGAGCAATGTACTAAAGGGGTGGCCTTTTCAATTTTGATTACATTGGAGAAAACGAGAAAGTTCGCAGTAAGAACAATAGTTCCAGACACCACAGATGGAAATTTAAATGTGGTGTGATACTGCACATCAGGAGCCAGCTAAGGTAACTGTGCCACAATCTGTGAGCTACTCTTGTGAAAAGATCCCTTGGCATTTTCTTAACAAGAGCAGAGTGTGAGTGCCAGTGTTTTGACTTGCTCCCGTCTTCCAGTGTGTGAGCTCCAACCACCAACTCAACATTTCACGTCTCAAATGATTTTAAGGTTAAGCAATTCACATTAATAGTTTTTCATAAACATGCGTATCAGTGAATACAACAGCAGACACTAATGTTCTGCCTAAGATCCCCAAGAAAGATATAGACTACTCCTGAGCCATAGGGACAGCAATCTGGTCTTCTTTCACTTTGGAAGAAAAAAGAAAAGAAAACAGTTTTGACTGTATTTTCTCACATTATCCAGTGCTTAAACTAGCTAAGAGTTTGTATTAGTGTGAACCAACTTCAGCACATGAATGTACAGGAAACTGAGATTTGGACTTATATGTATTATATAATCCATGCCCTCTGGGATTACTTAAGAAGCTTTCTCTCATAAACACTCTTATTTATGAGAAAGTAAAATGCATTCATAAAATTCAGATATATACTTTAAATTATAATTAATTTTGACATTTTATCAACATTTGCAAGTCTTAATCTAATGACAGCTAAACAATTGATAATAATTTATTTAAAGAGTCACTGACTTAATAGTGTTCTAAGACTAAATCTGCCTGACATCATATTTTCAAATTTATTTGAATATTTATAATGAAATGTCACAATCACTTATATAAATTTAGTTTCAAACTTGCTTTTAAATGTTTAATGTTTGTCCAGTAACTCTCATGATTATATTATTCAGTCTCTTCTAGTCATATCACTCATTGAATTGTCTCTCCATTTTCTTGCTACAATTTATTTATTGACTCTTCTCTTGGTTAGTACTTATGGCACACAATCCCCTCCAACATGTACTTTCAGACTAAGAACTAGAAATTACCACTGCTGTTTCAATGAGTGAAAATTCTTTAAGTTTAGAAATGTTAGTTAACTTGTAAGTCACATCCTTAAGGTGCAACAAACTCAGGGTTGGAATGCAAAATTAATGAACCATATTCCAAGTTGATGAACTGTATTATAGCAGATTTTATTACTATCTCAACCAATTTAAGAGATTCTATTTTTTTTTTAAGAAAAATAAAGTTAAGAGTGTAGGGAAGTGGAAATAACTATGGAGGAATTGAGGGGAAAACATGATCAAAATATAATGTATGAAGAAAATTTTTAAATAAAATATGCAACAAAAAACTATGTCTTCTCCAGAACTTCTGAATAAAATTTCAAATAAACTTTTTTAGACCTGACCAATAAAGGAGTCAAGTCAAAAGCCAGGTACTAATTTGAAAAGGCTCCTCTCTCCTTTTTAAAATGATATATTTAATTTTATATTGAGTGTACATGTTTTATCTGCTATCTACATGCACATGCACATGTGTATCTGGTACCCACAGAGCCAGAAGAGGGTTTTGCTGCCTGTGGAACTGCCATTACTTACCGATGGTGAGAGCCACTTTGTGGGTACTAAGAACCTAGCCTGGTTCCTCTACACAAACAGCAAGTGTTCAAAAATGCTGAGCCATGTTTTCAAAAAGCCTTGACATTTTATTTACCTTACTGTCACTCAGTACTTTCCCAAAGTCTTGGAATAAGTAAGAGCTACTCTTCAGGATTAAGGAGAGCTGAACAACTGGTCCCAGGGACCAAATGCTTTTGGAAAAATTGTTGGTATTCAATTATAGTAAGAGACGGTGATTTGTCAAATTGG
Source organism: Onychomys torridus (assembly GCF_903995425.1). Classification (NCBI taxonomy): domain Eukaryota; kingdom Metazoa; phylum Chordata; class Mammalia; order Rodentia; family Cricetidae; genus Onychomys; species Onychomys torridus. Next base: position 7,198,050 of record NC_050457.1, on the reverse strand, counting down.
TACATTGTCCCATTTAATGCATGGAGTAAAATTAAAGAGAGCAAATGAAGCCAGTCACTTGGATGGCTCAGCATGCAAGAGCACTCCTTATCAAGCTTTACAGCCTGTGTTCACTCCCTAGGACCCACATGGTAGGAAAAGAACTAATTCCTGCAAGTTGCCCTCTGTCCTTCACAAACACACTGTCAAGTGTGTGCTTCCTTTTGTGAATGAACCCAGCCACATACATACACTGTACACATTTACATGACTGGATGTGCATAAGTAAACAAATACAAAAAAGTATAAGTAGTAAAGAAAACAATAGATAAATACAGAGGACTTCAAACACACACACACACACACACACACACACAATTATATCCATAAAATGCTACATTTGTTAAATTGTATTATAATTTCAAAAATCACACCAACATTAAAAACTGAAGATTCCAAGTCCAAACAGGCTAAGCACACAGACCAAGACCCTTAACTCTGATGAGTACAATGTGCAGAAGAGTAAGGAAACAGATGTAGAGTAGAAGACAAAGAAACATGTTTTATAAAGGAGAGAAGAGGGAGTGTGATACAAGTGTGGGGCTATACCATGACCAGATCCAGTCTGGCTTCTACTCCTTCAGTGTTTCCAGATTTCCGGGCACAGTCAAGGGTGCTGAAAAGGGAAAGGCATGCAGAAGCACTGCTTTCCACCAGTGCCCACAGCACTGAGGTGGGGCAAATTCAAGAGAGGCAGAACAGTCTCATTTAAAGCCGCAAGCACCCCGAGTTCAGCCTCATTAATGAGCTGAAACTTCCTTTGGGGAAAAGAAGAGGGCTGGGAGAAAGTCAAGAAATCCAAAATAGACATTTTCAGAATATTGCTATGAAGAGAGATTGATGTAATTCAACCACTGAGCTGAAATCTGAAATCTTTAAAGTACGTTTTTAGTCGCTGATTCTGACCTCCTACAGACCAATTAGAGGTAAATAATTGTTGGTATGACAACCTCAGGGAGAAACAAAAGACTCCCTTTCCTTAAGTGAAGCCACAAAATTATTCTAGAGAACAGAAAACAAGGAGAGAGGCGGCAATACAGTATGGCAGTTTATAACATCACTGTGAACAATGACAATTTGCTTAGGTGCTGTCAGATCTCAGTAGGTCTTGGAGGGCTAGCACGTGGACATCACTGACTTGTTCATTTTCACTGTTTTAAGTCAAAGCAAGATTGATCACTGAGTTCATGTGGACAGTAAGGTACTCCAGTGCCATTTCCAAGTCATAAGTCATTGGTCCAAACTAGTGTCACATTTCAGTAGCAGATGTATTACTGGCTCTTTGGGCAAAAGTCTAGACACTTTGAGGATATGTTCAACATGCAAATGATTGCTTTGTAACTATGCAAAAGCACTATGTAAATGAAAGCATCTACAGTCTTTGTTGCTTAGTCAGATATGTTCCTCTTAAATTTTTGGAATTATTGAGATATGTTGGTGCATGAAAACTACCCACACTGGGAAAATATTTGATGAGTCTGATTAGTAATACTATCCACACTATAAAGATGATGGACGTGCACATTACCCCTCAAATATTCTTATGTCTCAATATAATCTAGTCTTCCATTCTCTGTCTTTCACCTGACAGTCTCTGGAAATCACTTTATTTTCATCCACTATAGATTAGTGTGCATGTTCAAAAAATTTTTGTAAATAGAATAATGAAGAGTTTCTAGTTAATTTTTTCAGTTAATTTAACCTTTTTTGATATGTCCATTTACTCACATTTCTTTTATTATTTAATAGGAGTATAAAATACTATAACTTGGTTTTGAGTCACTTGTTAATTAATGGTGATAGAAGTTATTTATTTGACTCATTATAAATAAATTTGGTACAAAATTTTGTACAGTTATATGAATATACAAGAACATGTCTTTGACTTAATTTCAGTGGAATGGCTACATTTCATGATTTGCTCCATACTCTACATTTTAGTAGCCAAGATGTTTTCCAAAGTGGCTACAAATTCTCATTCCCATTATCAGTACATAAGTTTAAACATTATAGAGTTTAATTATTAATAGGTTCAGGATGTTGCCTTAAATTTAACCATCTTAATAGTCTGTTGGAGCTAAAGAAAACCATCTTGAGTGAGGTAACCCAGACCTAAAAAGCCAAATATGTTATGTATTCTCCAGTATGTGTATGTTAGCTTTTAAGCTTTCATAGGCATGCCACAATCCAAATAACTACAGAGGTTAGGTAGAGAGTGAGTGTCTAGTGGGGAAAGAGAAGATCACATATGAAAGGGGGAGTGTATAGTTATGGAGGGACAGGGTGAGGAGAGACTGAACAGGAAGATTCAAGAAGGAAAAGAGGAGGTAAAGAAGGGCCACAAGGAGGGACACATAACACTAAGGGACTTTTAAGGGGTCATATGGAAAACCATTCTTGTAGAATATTCTTAAATTATATACACATATGAAATAAATCTAAATGGAGTCCCGAAACAACAGGGTACCTGATGCCCCAATTAAGTGTTTTTTTCACTACCACATGAAAGTTACAGTGCTAGCCATGTATTAGATCAAATTTATTTGTTGGCCAAAGGGGCCCCATGCAAACCCTCAAAGAACAAAGACTATTGCCAATGCCATTTATTTCTCTCCATAAACTAACAGTAAGACCCTATTGCTGAAGACAACACATACATAACTCATTGAACATGGAGAAATCTAGCTGGTGCCTCACTAGAGTCATCACCCCTACTGACTAGTGTTCATGGCACTGAAAGATACATGGCATGCTACCAGAGGAAAAAGGTAGAAACCAACCTAGCTATAAACCCTGCCATCTACAAAGGTGACCTGCCTGCATGATACACTGGTACAATAGAGGCACAAACATTTTTGAGAGTAACCAACAACTGTCTCATTGGATTTAAGGCTCACTCCATGAAACAGAACCTGTGTCTGACACTCCTTGGGTGACCAAGAACCTGAGACTAGATTGGGCATTGGCCTAGGGAAAAAACCAAATCCTATTTCTCTACTAAAGGAATAGATTAATGAAATGACTCCTACAGACATTTTTCTATAGCCATAGATCAATGTCTTGCTCAGCCATCATCAGATAACCTTCCTCTTGCAATATAAGGGAGCTAATATAAAGACCCACAACTGGACAATGTTCAGAGAGTGAAAGATTTTGGAATACAGTCCTTTTGAGAGGTCTTCATCAAACCCCTCCCCTCAGGGCTCTGGGAGCTATGCAGACAAGGAGGCAGAAAAGTTGCTTGGGCCAGAGGGAATGGATGACACCAAACACAAATGACTGACATAGTAACTCAAAGAGACTGTGGCAGCATGTATAGGAGCTGCCTAGGTTCAAGCTAGATGGGGTTCCAGCCTTGAGAGGGGATCATGGACACGAGTTCCCATCCTTAACAAAGAACCTATCTGAAATTCACATCTGCTTGCAAAGGAAAAGTCTGTTTACCAATGGCATCTCACTGGATATATAAACCACACTTATGTGTAAGCCCAATGCCCAGAGTACATGGCTATCACAAAACAAACTCAATGGTGTTTTGTTTTGTTTTGTTTTTTGTTTTTTGTTTTTGTTTTTGTTTTTTGTTTTTTGGTTTTTTTTTTTGCTTGTTTGGTTGGTAGTTTGGGGCATTTTTTTAAACTTGGTGGTCTTTTACTTTTTGTTTCTTATATGGTTTCTGGCTTTGTGTTGAAATGGCTGCGTGTGTGTGTGTGTGTGTGTGTGTGTGTGTGTGTGTGTGTGTGTGTTCCTTATACTTTTTTCATATTTAAAAAAATATGTTTTGCTTGTGTATGTGTTTAATTTGCCTGTTTGTTTTCTAAAGAGTAAGTTGGATGGGAGGAGATGAGGAAAATCTGAGGGTAGTTGGGGAGGAGAAACCCTGATCAGAAAATAAATTGTATGATTTTCACCACAAAAGAGAAGGAAGAGGAGGAAGAGGAAGCACAGTGTTTATTTCCTGGTTACTCCTGATTATCATTACCTTTCACATTTGCATTTACTATGCACATACAGTCTTTAATAAACCATCTAGTCATATATTGTCCATTCCTAAATTAGATTTTTCACCTATTTTTTAGTTTTGGGGATACACTATATCTGAATACAAGTCACTATCAAACAATAGGCTTGTCAATATTTCTAAGAATATATAAAAAATATATATTATTTCAAAGAATTGAATAATCAATTAGTTTTACTTTTTTATGTGTATCTTTTGAAATGTGGAAGATTTAAATTCTTATAAATTTTTAATTTGTAAATTATGATTTATCACCTTAAATTGGAAACATTCTCTTGATTTAAACAAAAAAGATTTTGTATTGCTTTCTTCTAACATTTTCATGGGATGGCTCTTTCATTATGTAGATGATCCATTTCCAGTAGATTTTATATGTGACATGTAGTATTAACTGATCTTCTCTCCCTTTCTTATTCTGACCTTCCCTTCTTTGCTCTTCTTTCTTTTTCATTGTTATGACTTTTATCAGTTCTTTGAGAATTTCATGCAATGTATTTTGACCATATTCACTCTCTTCCCATAATCCTCCCAATTGTGTTCTTCTTTAAATCCACCACTTCCAATTTTTATTATCCATATTCCTTTGGATATATGGAACTCATTGGGGGATGGTTAACCCATAATGGATTGCATCCTAAAAGAATACTGACTCTCCCCTTCCCAATAGGTAGTAACTGTCAATAACTCTTTAACTAGCATTGTACATTTACACATACCTCCTCTCTTCATGCTGGATTTTTGTCTGGTTTCAGCTTGCACAGGTCTTGTGCAAACTGTCTCAACTGCTATGAATTTGTATATTCAACTGCCCTGCTGTGTCCATAAAACAATTTTTTGTTACCTTACACATCTTGTTTTTACAAACAGTCTGATCTCTCTTCTGCAGTGACCCCAAGCCTTGGGAGAAGTGGGTAGGTATAGATGTCTCAAATAGGCCTGAGCATTCAGCATTCTATCATTCTCTGAACATTATTGAGTTGTTAGTCTCTATATTCATCACTATCTACTGCAAAACAAAGCTTATCTGATGAGGCTTGTCAATGCACTAATCTAAGGAATCAAGTTAAGCCATTGGGAGTCAGTATAATACTATGTCCATTTAGCAAAGTAATAGTGGTAAAGCCTAGAACCAAAGATTTTTGGTCCCCAAAGTGGTGCCAGATAGGTTTCTTAACTTGTGGAAAGGACTAAAAATCCAATTGATGGTGATAAGAATGATGATGTTTGGTTACTTTTATAACATGTGTACCACTATTGCATCAGTAGGCATGTTTGTTAGGCTGGTTCTTATTGTAGCTTGCAGGATTCCCAGCTAGGTAGGATTGATACTTACTTTTTGACTCCATTAGGGTACACACCAACTTCCAGTACCATGAAAGCTGTCAACAAAGGATGAAGCTCCCAGGTGAGTGCCCTCTTGATTTCTCCATTTGTTATAATTCAGGGATGTGGTATCCTCAGCAACAACATCTTACTCTCAAGTTCTTGAGAATAACTAAGCACCTGAAAACAGTCTGTAATGTTTGGGGGTCGACAGGACCTCACTAGCCATCAACTCCAAAAGGTATAACCCATTCCTGACACAGGGCTTTTATTGTGCTATACTTTGTTGTCTAGTAAGGCACTAATCCCACAACATAGGGTAATTCCACTTAAACTCCTTTTATATATGTGCATGTATATAATTTAGGGAGCTGATAGAGTAATAAGTTTCTATATGACTGTTTTTAAAACTGTCATGTTAGTTATCCAAACTCATATTTCCTACTCTACCATGCTCCTATCCCCAGAAAGCTCTCAGAATATGAAATACAAATAGCTAAGAAAATATACAAAATATTAAAAATCCCTAGCTATCAAAGAGATGCAAATTAAAACTAATTAGGTATTTTCTTTTTCTAAATAAGCATGGCTAAGATTTAAAAGAATTATAGCAAATGCTACCATAAATTTGAGGAAAGAGGAATACTTACTCACTGCTGGTGGGAGTGCAAACTAGGGCAGCCATTATGGAAATCAGTATGTCTGCCCTACTTTGAACTCCCACCAGAAATTTAAGTATAGTTGAATCTTGTGGCAGAGCTTTTTCCAGCTACACTGCTTCTTGGGTCTATATGCACAGGACTATATAACTTACTATAGATTTATATGCTTACCCATTTGCATTGCTACTCTAGTCACAATACTGGAAATAGCCTTGATGTTCATCAACTGATGAATGCACAATGAACATGTGGTACATTTGTGCAATGGGATAGTATTAATCTATTAAGAAAAATTAATTATGAAATTCACAGATAGGTGGATAGACCTGTAAACAAACCTTCTTAGTGAAATAAACTGGACCCAGAAAGCCAAATATCATGCATTTTCTCACTGGTAGGTGTTAGCTTTGAATCTCAACGTATTTGTGTCCCCTTTGAAATGCCTACACAGGTCACGGAAAGAGCAAGGGGCCATAGGAAGGGAAAAAAATGTCAAGGGAGAAGAGTTAGAACACAGTGGTACAAAGGCCAACAGGGTCTGATGAAACAGGAAGGAAGGGTTTCTCTTACTTCCCTTACCTTACAATGAATCTACCCAATTCTTCTACCATCTATTGTTAAAGATTGACTTTCTTGGAATGTTTCTGAATCAACTCTATGTATGCAAATTTATTTCTGTAATGCTTAGCATGCCTCATGGTTTCTCTTAGCCAGTAGCACATTCTCTTCAGAACTGGAGATTTATATGAGATTTTGAAATCAGGTGGAACCAGCACTTCAGTTTTAGATATTCAAGGAACCAAAAAGTCAGACACTAATCTATTTTCTCAAGTGGTATATATTCTTTGTGTACTGGATAATGTTTGTGAAGACAGATATTTTTGTTTTCTTATGGCTCTTTTCCTTATGTTCTTAAATGTTGGCTTATGACACAAGTTAGTTTGTAATAACTTTGTCCTTTTAAAGTTTGCAATGAATTTTTGTCAGTTCTAGACACACTGAGTCTGGGGGTGATTTTGCCCTTAAATTTATGCAATATTCATTCTGAGTATTCTACAGAATGCCATCATGTGTAAGGAAGGTTTCCCCAGTATAGACTATGTTAATGCAAACCCTTCTTATCACTTTTTGATCACTCTCCCAACCTTGCGATTCTTTCCCTGGCCTTGAGCATATTCCTCATGCATATTTACATGTCTCCACATGCAAAGTTCCAAAGAATGCTGCTCATATTGCCAGAGTCGTTCTGCCTTTGTCATTCAGTGTGCTGTTTGTGCTGGCTGCTATCTAGTGCTCGCTCTCTGGTTCACACATGCACCCTTTCCTTTGTTATGTAGGGAGAAAGAAGGGTGTATTCTACAGCAACAACAGCATCTGTATCTGCCCATCATTATCATCTATCTATCTATCTATCTATCTATCTATCTATCTATCTATCTATCTATCTATCTATCTATCTATCTATCTAATGCTCTCTGGTTCACATATGCACCCTTTCCTTTGTTATGTAAGGAGAAAGAAGGGTGCATTCTACAGCCACAACAGCATCTGTATCTGCCCATCACTATCATCATCTATCTATCTATCTATCTATCTATCTATCTACCTACCTATCTAATGCTCTCTAGTTCACATATGCACCCTTTCCTTTGTTATGTAAGGAGAAAGAGGGTTGTATTCTACAGCAACAACAGCATCTGTATCTGCCCATCACTGTCATCTATCTATCTATCTATCTATCTATCTATCTATCTATCATCTATCATCTATCTATCATCTATCATATCTACTGTCTAACTATTACTATCTGTTTTCTAAAATCTATCATCTATCTATTTCTATTACTTTTAGAAAGATAATTAAGTACACTGAAAGATAAATGTCCTTAAATATACAATTTGTGTATGTTTTCTTATTTGGCTAGTACTATTATCTTATGAGTGAGGAGGTAAGGATGAAGTTCTTACCTTTAGTAGAAAAAGAAGAGACAATGAAATCCATCACATTGTTACTCTACTTCCAGATCTCATGATCCTAAGCAAAGACTTCATTGACAGTCATGTATTCTGATTATAGATTAGTTGATTTAATCTGTTTGTTAATAAAGATTTTTCAATTAGAAACTTTAAATACAATGCTTCAGCATGATAATTATAATTACTCAGTATAATTCACAATGTTTTCATGTATATTATGTGATTTAAATGTCACAACAATCCTATTAGTCAGAAGACAGAGGATTTTGATTTCTCTTATGCATTGAGTATGGAATAAAAATCTACAGGGTGTCAGAAAATCTTCTCAGCAAAGACCGGCACAAAATAGAGAAAAGAGCTGCATGGTTTTCTCACTTCATATTCTCACCTTGTGCTCTTTCCACTTGCTTACATTTGTTATGATTGTGTTTGTGTTTAAGTAGGTCTACTGAATCAGAAGTTGAAGCTTAACTGTGCCAAATTGTAGGCCACACCATTTTTGTAAAATACAGGTAGATCACAGAACCATTATTTGACTAACTTCCTGAAATAAAAAAGTTTATTGTAGAATTCAACTGCTTCAAATACTTTTGGTATGACCCAATTCAATTTCTATAAGGTAGTCGGCTCCTATTACCCAGTCTTGTTTCCTTTTTCCACATAATACAACTCTTCTAGTTTCTCTGATTACTCGTTTTTAACAGCACTGGCTACTGTTCCAAAGGACACAGATTCAGTTACCTATACCCACATGACAGATCACAGCTGTCTGTAACTCCAGTTAGAATACTTTTTTCCTGGCTTCCACTAGCACTGGCACACATGTGATGCACAGACATACATGCAAGGAAAACACCACACACATAAAATCATATCTAGTAAACGAAATACTCCAAGTCTATTAGAAAAAGAACTACATAGTCTTTTCAGGAGAAGACTGTGTAGCTATTAATGGCAATAGGCACAAAATAGCAACATTACTCTTGTTTGGTATTACAAGGGGCTGACTTGTCCCCACACATAGAAAAAAAATCAATATATGGCATCCATACACTATATTCTATTTGGAAAGGTTTTATTTATTTACACATGTTCCATATGATATGGGTTTTTAAAAGAGAGAATTCTGTTAACTCCCTAAATGTCATAAGGTATATAATTTTTTTTACAAAGGGTAGCCTGTGGTAATAATTTGAAAGCTTATACTCTAAATTACGTGACTTCACAATAAAGATTTTCACGTGGGATTTTTGTCTGGTATCTTTTAACTTCCCAACATGTCAAAGATAAATGATCAGTATAATAACAAAGCATCTATTGTTTTCTCAGTAATGTAAACATAAATTCTATATAATTTCAGAAATAGCTCAACAATCTTCTTAGATAAATGTAAAAGTCACATTCTTTAAAGGTAGAGCTAGCTGGCCAGAAACTCATGCACAGGGTATGTTTGTACCCTCGTAAATGTGAACTGAACATGCCCAGAATAATTGTGTTTCAAATATTGTTCTTACAGCAACTTCTGATGGCTAAAATTCATAGCCTTACATTATTGAAGACACTCCTTTTGCTGGTGAGTGAAATGAACCTCTCATTCAGATCACTTAGAGAAAAGCAGAGGTAAAAATGAGAGTTCCAATAAAAACTAAGAAGCTTCTATTTGTCTACTTCCATTTTCCATCTTTCTCCTGTCCTATCCTCACTCTCCTGATTTCTTTTATTCCTCAATGTCTCTGACACTGTCTAATTTATTTTAGAATTTGAACATGTTCTTATGAACAATGTCTCAGGTTTTCCTCTCATACCATTACATTAAAGTAATGTGTAAAATAAATATTAGAATATATGCCAAAGTATGTAAAAATGACTATTCATATAAGCCTGCATCACTCTCTGTAGGATTATTTGGGTGATTTCTTGTCTATCTGGTATCTATACTGTTTAAAAGAAAAGTAAACTGTAAAGTTCAGAACAGGCTCCATGTCACTATTGTCACCAAAATATTTAGTATTCAATGTGATGTCATTGAATTCTTAAATGTGATATTTTATAACAGCTGATTTAATTTTTTAATTTATGTATAATATGTATTGATTCTTGAAAATAAAATTACTAGTGAGATTTAAGGTTTTTTTAGCACAATGATTTTGATTACAGAACATAATTTTCTTGTATAGTGTGTATTCCAAATACATGGATATGTTTTCTATATTAATTTGATTTCAGAACACTAAAATGGTGTACTTCTTACCAAAAGTGATTGTTTTATCTCTAGGAATTTAAGAAAGAAAACTATTCTTACTTACTCAATATTTTACCTCTGAAATTATCCTTTTGCACAAATAAAACTTGTGGTCCAGACAGTTTATTCTACTCAAGTTTATTCATTAGACTTTACAGACAAAACCAAATGCTCTCCTGTCAACATTCTGAGCTAGAAAGGAGAAACACTATAAAATCCTCCAAGTGCAATTATCAAGTCATAATTATTAAGATTAAAATAAGTCTTAAGTGGAAGTAGCAATAATCAAGTTCCTAAATGGTACTCAAGTACCAAGATAATGTTGGGGATGAAAATAAAACTTGATCATGCATCTTCTATTTTGGATGAATTTATTTAAACAGTGACTATTCTCAATAGTTATTACATATTTCATATTTGTTGAATCATGAAGTCAATCCAGAAATTTTCAAATTCTTCCTAATGACACAAGATATCACAATTGATTTCTTCAGTATTCTTTGTTAGGTGATATTATATGCCGTGCTTTGAACTAAAGAAATATGAAAAATTGATGCATTCCTCCCCTAGATAAGATTCTTGGTCACCATGAAACCATCTCCATTTCAATGCCTTGATCAAAAACTATGTGTTGAGATTAAACCCTACACCATTCAGCTATGGTAAACAATATCACCAGTTAATCTGAAATGTTTTCTAATCTCTCCACCCCTGCCCTGGCCCTTTCTCCTTCTCTCTTTCCCAATCTCCCTTTCTTTCTCCCTTTCTCTTCTTTCTCCCCACATGCTTGATGTGGTGAGTGTGTGTGTGTGTGTGTGTGTGTGTGTGTGTGTGTGAGTGTGAGAGAGAGAGAGAGAGAGAGAGAGAGAGAAAGAGAGACAAGAGACAGAGACAGAGAGACAGAGAGAGAGAGATTGAGATAGAGAGAGGTGTTGTGTATGCACGAGTGCGCACCTTTGAGACTAGAGAAGCACATATGGTGTCCTGCTCTATCACCTAATTTCCCTGAGATGAGGTCTCTTGAACTGACAGGAAGCTTCCCGTTTTGGGTAGACTGGCTGACTAGTATGCTCCTGGCATCTGCCTGTCTCCACTGCTCAACACTGGGGTTACATGCATGGATGGCCAGGTCTTTTTCTTTGGTTCATCTGGGCACTAGGGATTTGAACTTGGTCCTCATGCTTACACAACAAGTGCTCTTAACCACTGAGCTGTCTTCCCAGGCCCTAAACATTATTCTTAATTTTTCAAAGATATGCTGTGTTTTCCCCCTTATTTATGAGCTTCTGTTTCTTTCTTAGACATTTAAGCTTTTAAATAGTGAATGCTGAAATACTTCCTGCCTCTGACACTTAGATATTATTAAATTTAATTTGAATCAAGAATCAGACTTTAAAACAAATTAGTAATTCAGTACATGTGTAAACAAACAGAAAGATTATAAAGTACTATTCAGGGATTTCTCCACTCTGACTATTAGCACATTAAATTCTCATGTACTATCCTACTTTGTTGTATACTGCTAAAATAATGATACCCTGGAGGACTCTTACCCAATATGTGAGAGTCCATGTTCAGCTAACCAAAGTAAGTTGGATGTCAGTGTTGCAAGACTCTAGCCTAACACTTCCTTATTCCTTAAGAATCTAAGTCATTCTTTAGACTCTGAAACTAGTAATATGCATATTTTAACAATTAAATACAGGTTTCAAAACACTGTAGCCAATTTTGTATAAAAAAATAGCCACTTGGGTTAGATTAGAATTCATAAACATAAATTTAGAGTAGGTTATACTAGTGAATTAGGAGTAGAAGATTCATGGTAAAAAATAATAAATTCTGATTATGTCATCCTCTGAATATACAAGAATTAAACCATTATCTTTGATTCATGTAAAGGGAGAGCAAAGTACTCTACATGCCTGGATGTGGATGTGATGGTCTCCTTCTTGCTAGTGAAGTACAATGGATTGAGCGCTTACATCTCTGAGAATCTCTGCACTGTGGTGAATGCCAAAGTGATGATTGTAGGTGACACAGTTTTAGGATGTGATCAAGAGGACAGAAGCCCATTGGATGAGATAGTTCCCTTATCAAAGAGGACCTAGACATTTGTTCCTCTCCTCAGCATCTTAAGATATAGCAGGAGGGTGGAGACTCATCAGAAACTGATTCTCTGGTTACTTTGACATTAGATTTTGCAGTCTCCAGAGAAACAAATTTCGGTAATTTATAAGAAGTTCAATTTTTTCAAGGTTTTGATAGAACAAAGGAATAGGGGCGATACACCTAATAATCACAGACACACTGGATTCAACCGAATGTTCATCTATTCTCCTTCATTGTCTCATCTGTACATCAGAAGGCCACCAAGTCCATTGTAATAATTAGGAATGACAATCCACAAGGCTTTCTTAGCTCATTGAGCCTGGAAATAATGATATTTATTTTTTAGTTACTTTAAATAATTCTCCCAAAATCGCTAGCTATAAACAAATCTTTCTTCCATACATTTAGAGTCAAAACTAGAACAAGGGTGATTTATACTATATTCTTTTTATTTGACATGTAATTGGTAAATTTAATTTGTAACTGGATTAAATCATTGAAGAAGTATATTACTAAGAGAAGTTTGAAATTCTCCCAGAATGAGTTATGTCCAAGGAAACAATAAAACCTCTATTTTGTAAGTAATTTTTACATGTACTATACTTAACTCTAAAGAGATTGTTACTGTTAATGAAATGCAAAGAAATCATGATATAGAATATAGTTATAAAACTCTGAGAACTCAAAGTCTTATTTGTAAATCAAGAGTTGAATTTGATTATTATGTCTTTGCCAAATATCCTAGATTTGGTAAAAAGCCCTATCTTATTATAATTTCTTTTAATGTGATTTCTAATAATTTAAACAGTGTAACATCATACATAATACATGTCAATGCACTGTGCCAATATAGGATGTGCTATAGCTCTACTCCTCTTTTATATTTAAGATGTATGAACTCAATACATCCTGTTACCCTAGGCAGCCAGGAAGATATTTGTGAAGAAAGTTAGCTCAGTACTCCCTCTCTAAGTTAGCTGTTTTCCTTAGGTTTTGAGACCATTTCTAAACTCTGATTAGGTTACTATTTTATATATATATATATATACATATATATATATATATGTATATATATATATATATATGTATATATATATATAGTCGAATTTCAGTAATTAAGAGACATCAAAGTTTTATAATAATGAATATATTAAATGAAATTCTGTAAACAAGGAAGAGCAAGCTGTGGCAAAGGAAGTGAGCAGAAAATAATTTAAAAGACCTACATAAAGGAACATTACTCTATACCTTTGCCCAATATGAAGTCAAGCAATAATAAATACATAATGTTAATACTGATTGAAGGACATATGTAGTCTGACAGACAGTTTATTGTGCTTTTGCTATAGAGCCTCAAAAGATAATCAAAATTTTAACAATTCTTTGAAGTTCAAGATGCTTTCAGAGGTGCTCCTTCTCTACTATTATTTAAAAAGCATTTGAGGAATTTGAAAGCTCTGGAAAAAGAAAATACAGGCTGGCAGGAAGAAACCCCATCTTGTTGGGTCTCTGAAAGAGCGGAGGACTGAACACTTGTAAACACGGTACCTTGAGCAATAGTTGCCTTATGGCTTGTAGTTTGAGGCCAAGAATAGCATGATAAACTTAGAATGTGTTTATCTCTTGGCAGCTTCATTTTACTTGCAAGCTGGAAGGGACAAAGACCAACAATTTTCCACCTACAAAGTGCATCTAAGCTGGCAGCAAGCGCAGCCACTAAGTCAACTCGAGTCTTCAGATCACAGCCCTTCTCAAAGCCAGATGGACAGCCTTGGAACCGGAGTGATTCAGCCAACATCTCAAGGCATTTACGGTTATAATGTCCTGGATTGGGATGTGGGGGTGGGAGGAAGCTTTAGTTTGGAGGCTTCACATACGTCTGGAGCTATTTTAAGAGACAAGCAGTATGTGTGCAAATTTTTATAATGCCTTGTTCCTTACTAGTTGAGAACAGGTATGAAGGCTTTCAGCATTTTGGAAATTTTGTGTTTTCTCTCAAAGATAGATATAGCTAAGGAAGTTTTTTTTTTTCAGTTCTGTTTGTTGTGTTTGGGGTTACTCTTCATCATCTTTCATAATTGTAAAAGCATTGTATCTGTTTCATTCACTGATATAAAAGTCAGTTATTTAATGATGAAAAGCCAAGGTAGACTTCTGAGTTTTATTTTAAAAGTGCTTAATTTAGGAGCAGAATTAATTATATGAGGTGTAGTTGAGAAAATAGGAGCTTGGATGTTGTAATTTTCAAGACTAAGCAAAGGAACTTCTTGTTACAAGGTTTGAGACATCTGCCAGAGTTGGGTTATTTGTGTTTTAGGGGTGTTATGTTTCAAATTACAGAGATATTCTGAGTTCATAAAACAAAATTCTTATTTTAACCCACTAGATACATTTTTTTTCCTTTTAATACAATTCTCTTCTGCTTCAAAACAAAACTAATTACCCAAAGTTATTCTGAAATAGTGATACTTAGAAAGTGAAGATAAAACCTTTTGTTGTAGGGAAAGTTAGTTTTATGGATGCAGTGGGTTCTTGTTTGAAAATAAATTAAAAGGATAATTTATATTATCACAAAGAATAAAGAGAGGATTTTGTACCATTCAATAAGGTAATCAAACAGAAAACATAAAATAATTTCAAACTGAAAATTAAAATTAACTGATGTCTACTCAGCCCCCAAGCCTCTGTTTATGATATGTTTCATGTGGAACAAGACAATTGACATTTCATACTCTAAAACAGAACTTTACAAGTTTTACAAATTGTGAAGAGTTTATTTGTGAAAAGAAAAATAAGTGCTTATAGCAATACTTACCTAGAAATAGATTTTGAGTATCCCCGTGAATGACTACCTTGATTTTTCCCAGACAGTGGTAATTTAACATATGTAACATACATATTTAACACACTAAAAATGCCCCAAGCAAAAGAAATGTGATGGAGCTTACCAAATTCGAACTAGGTTGCCTTGCTATATATCCAGAAGAATTATTTGTTTTCTCAAAAGTTATTTATTTCCTGTGGTCTTCCACCACACTTGATGTTAGAGTTTAAGTCCCCACAAGAGTGGATAGCAATTCTCAACTTGATTCTTGCATCCTTAATTTGTTTCAAGGACTCATCCTAGTCTAGGATTGTGTTGCTTTCTTTTCTTGTGCTCTTAACTCTTACTTTCTCTGTCTCCATTGCAGCACTGTGTAGGAGAGCTCTCTAAGTTCTAATTTGGGTTAATAAATGGTCACACGATGGAACAAATGGAATTTTGTCACTCTCTAATTATGAATCAGAATTGGCATAGAGCTTCCTACTGTTAAAGGTGAACCAATTCTACCCAAGGGGAATTGCTTAAATGAAATTTGTGGTTCTTATCATCAAATCTTCTGTGTCTGTGTTTAAATGATGTGGGGTCTTCTACTGCTGATGAAATCAGAATTGAAACCTTTTATTAGGATTAGTAAGTCAAGGTGCTTATGTCTTGTTTGATTTGTGATGTTCTCATGGCCTGCTATCATGCTTATTTCCTTATCTAAATACTGGAGAAGTGGCAGCTTCACTAGACATAGCAGTGCATGAGTCAGAACCTAGGGGGAAAACAAGGCGAGCACAATGCTTAAAATAACTCTCAAAGTATTTGTCAACAATAACAACAACAAAATTGCCAGAAATGGGGGAAGAGAATCAGTCATCAGGAAATCACTTCCCATCCAGTTGCTTTGAATGCCTGGAAAATACTCCCAGAAGAGAAGGAATGTTGGAATGTTGGTAATGATTTTTCTTGAGCAGTTCTTGGGAAAACATGCTCTAATAGAGCTAAAGAAAGACTTAAGATCAAGTACAGAAACAAAGTGGATTGTAATATGACTCAGTGATTTCATCCCTAGAAAAGGAGATGTATCAGCACATGCTGTCAAGGTCACTGAACACCAAGAAAGGAGGAGGAAATTCTGCCCATGTTCACAGAGCATGTTGTCCTAGCCAGGGGTGAATCACAGAAAGTAAAATGAGAAAATACATTATGGTGGCAATGATGCCAAAGGGACAAGATTCCATTTTCCTGTTTACCTGGAGTGTTTTGTTGAATTACTGTTATTTTCATGTACTGGTATATAGAACTTTAAAAGACCAAAATTGTGTGGTGGTGGCACACACCTTTAATCCCAGCACTTGAGAGGCAGAGACAGGCTGGCAGATGTCTATGAGTTCAAGGCCAGCCTGGGCTACAGAGTGCATTCCAGGAAAGGCTCCAAAGCAACACAGAGAAACCCTGTCTCAAAAAAAAAAAAAAAAAAAAAAAAAAAACAAAAAAAAAAAAACAAACCTGAAATGGTGAAAAGTGACTTCTATCCTTGAGGCCAAGGAAGTTCTCCTGACAATAACCTCTAATTTAAGACAGTGCAACCCAGTCCAACAAGATGGAATAAGGTGTCTGGAATGGAATCCATTGCTTTCCAGTGCAAGCAGCCAGCAAATATGTTCCATTTCAAAGCTTCTTGCTGCTGAACAGACAGCACTAAGTCCCTGCAGATTATGTTAGCCATCATTGCCTTTACACAAGGATTCCTCAGGTTACCTTGACATAGACTTTTGGTGACACCTGGCACAGGTCATCTCTATTTGAGTATGATGAGAACCTGAACCCACCAATGCAGATAGGTCACTTGCCCTTAGACCATGGCAACTGAAGGAGGTTCACACATTTACCAATGCTGTGTTTTATGCTAAGAAAATACTTCTTTCCCCAGTAACATTTACAATGCTTAAATTCAAAGCTCAGAAACACAGAAGACAAATCTCAAACTCTGTTAAGCGCCTGATTTTTTTTATTTCATTTTTGTAGAGAATTTCAACCCAATTCCATATTCTTCCTTTTTTGCCCTATTGACTCCCCGACCTGAGCCTGTTTTATTGTTTTACCTTATATGATGTCCTCTGGAGTAGCCAACAGAAACAGAGAAACAACAGTTCATGTAGAAAACACCAAATTTTTTAAGTTTTTGGAATTTAGTTCTAATTATTTTCACTATATTTATGCAGACATAGGACATATTAAACCAGTACCAGAAAGTCCAATAAGTACAGACAAAGTCATCCAGTGTTAATTTGTTGAAGGTAAATGGACTTTCCTTTTCTAATCTTGAAAAAATTTACATTTAATGGTGGATGAATGGTATTGCCCCCTTTGTACTATTTCTGAAAAATTATAACATATTATATTTTTTTCAAAATATTATTTAAAATGTTTAGTCTCTTTCTTTGTTAAAATAGAAAAATATATCTACAAATACACATACATCAGGAAAATATTTTCATAAAGAGTATACTTCATTTATTTATACATTTATATATATCATTTAAAAATTCAGTATATTTTTACACTCAAGTATATGTTTCACAGTCTCATGAAAGTATTTTGATACCTTCAGATTCGGCATCTCTGCTCTGAGATCTTTATTACATGATATTATTCCAGTCTCTTGTCTCAATGCCCATTGACCTCTCTCTATGGCTCACTACTAAATCCCTCTCCACTTAGACCCTAAGTGGGATAAACAGACATGCTGGCCCAGCATAATCCTGGTTTTCCAACTATAGAAAGTAAAATAATGTGTACTATATATCTGAGTAAATGTCTTCTCTTGACACATTCTTCTTAAAACAATTTAATGCTTAATAGGTTCCTTCTCCCTTCAAGTCACTCATCTGAAATCACTCTGATTGGTAATATGATGATAACAAATAAACAGTCTTAGGTTTTTATCTTGTGTCTATCCATTTATATTAGCAAATAATTAAGAAGAGACAGAGAAAAGTAACTGAAATTATCCTGAGAAAAAAAAGAGTACTGATAACACTTTGCAGGAAACTCTAATGATTAATAAATTTTGCATGAAGTAATAGCATGAAATTTTTGGAAAAGTACATATTTGTATGGTGGAAATTTTTACCTATTAGTCTTTGTTAACTGAACTTTCACACAGTTAATCTAGAACCCAATACCAAGAAGAAGGACAAAAAACAAGAGTGACTACAAGGTCCTCTAAGAGTTAAGACACCCCCAGTCTTCTAAGTATCTCTATAAGAGCTTCCTCGCTGGTTCACCACTGTTAACAGCTCAGTGTTCTGCATGTGTAAGGAGAAATCACAGAAAGTATGCAACTTGAGAAATTCTTTGCACCATTTGTTGACTTCTTAATATGCCTAGATTATGCTGGACAGTTATCTTATTTCATCCTAAAATATTGTTCTAAATTAGATATTGAACTTTTGTGGAGAAATTGGAGTTTAAAGTCCTATGGCTTGACAAGAGAATAACTGTATCTGATTTGTGTTGAAGGGACAAAAGGAAAGAACTACAGGTTGCTGGATGGTGTCTCTAAACATCATTCAAGACAGGTCTGCAGAACAGGAAATGACACAAGACAGCTAGTAGATCACATGAACGTAAGGAATACAGGACAAATGTTTGATATATGAGCTTTAATGTGCAACTAATACTCAGAGAAATGTAAGGTATTGAGCTTTATGGAAGAGAGGGCATCATTCCCCGAAGGTTGACTTTTTGGTACTTGGTTAGAGGAAAAGCAGAACATCTCATCATGACTGTGAGGAGAATTCAAAAACTTCAGGCTCTTTCCACAGGGATGGGTATATTTAGAACACTAAAATATATAATTATTTAAATGATGTTATAATATTATTAATGCCTAATATTATTATATGCTATTAATTATGTTCACCAATGAAATATTTTATTGCTCTTTGACATAGGCATTTCAATGTAACATCATGTTTCTGCCTGATAAGAAACATAATTAAAGTAGTTGGAATTTCTAAAATAAATGTAGCTTCACAGAGATCTGTCAGTATAGTTTTGATGAGTTATACCTCTTCATTTACACAGACATTGAACTGGCTGAATAATCTTCAGCTCTTCCAGATGTGAAGAGGTGTATGTGGATTGAAAGTGTTGTGACAAATATTTTTCCATGTGATCCACATATTTCCACACTCAAACAGCACATAATGTGCTTGTAGCTGCATGTTCATGAAAGTGTTAGACACATGGCCACCATCCCTTGTGTTCAGCTTACCTGGTGGCAAAGGGAAGGTATTCAATACTTTTGATCATCATCACACTATGGAAGAGAAGAAGAGGGAAGAGATAAACAGAGATGGGTGAGAGAGGTGGAAAGGAAGGATGGAGGGGAGAGGGAGAGAGGGGGAGAGGGGAGGGAGAAGGGGAGAAGAGAGGGAGAGAAGAGAGAGGGAGGGGGAGAGGGAGAGGGGGAGGAGATTGGGGAGGGAGAGAAGGGGAGAGGAAGAGACGGAAGAGGGGAGATGGGGAGAGGGAGGATGGGGGAAGAGGAGGAGAGGGGTGGGAGGGAGGAGGAGAGAAGAAGAGGAGGAGACAGAGAGAGGGGTGAGAGAGATCAAATCAGCTAGAGTATTAAAAGAAAAGAGCAAAACTTAAATCTTAAATTTAGATAATAAACTATAAAGACTTGTTTTCACATTTATTAGATAATTAAAGTGAGTGCAGTTCCTTATGTGATATGTGCAAAATGAAAAAAAATTCAGCAATATTTTGAAAAGAATTTTTCACAAAAATATAACTGTGAGCAATTGTTTTAAAAGTAGGAATATGATAACTATTTTGATTCCTTTTATTGAGCGTAGATTTTTTTTCTCATATAATATATCCTGATTACAGTTCCCCTCCCTCTAATAGTCCCAGGTCCTCCCCACAACTCCTTCCCTTCAGATTTTCATTAGAAAATAAACAGACTTCTAAGAGCTAATAACGAAATAAGATAAAACAAAAGCTAACACACCAAACAAGCAGAAGCAATAGAATAGAAGAAAAAGCACAAGAAACAGATGCAGATGCAGAGATCCATTCAGTCACACACTAAGGAATCCCACAAAAATACTAAACTGGAAACTATAATATATATGAAATGGACCTGTGGGATAAAAAGAAAGGAAATAGACACACACACACACACACACACACACACACACACACACACACTATAAAGTAATTTTTCTAAACAAACAAACAAAAACTAACATTAAACTATCCAAAGTTGCTATTTAGTTGGTTTTCTGCTGGCTGTCTACTGCTGAGCATGCGGCTTACCCTAAGAGTAGTTCATTTCCCCAGTAAGACTACCTCAGAAAATGGAAAAAAACTGAATTTGCCTTTGCAAGTGCTTATCAATTGGAGATAGAATCTGGGTTAGAGATTGGGACTCATGTCCACTTCTTTCAGGTAACCATGCCTTTGCACCCTATTGTGTAGCCTTGGAGAGGAACATAAACTCCATCTCTCTGTCCTTGAGTCAAACCTCAAGCTGGAATCTTTGTGGGCTCCCACAGTCCCTGGGCTCTCTAGATCATTGGGTTCAGACAATTGCAGGCCCTGTGCATGGTATCTCAATCTCTGTGAGTTCATATAATCATGGATGTTGATGTAGAGGACTTTGTTTTCTTGCTATCCTCTATGCCCCCTGGCTCTTATACTTTCTGCCTCCTCTTGATCTCTGAGGGTGGGATTTGATGGAAAATTCCTTCTGGGGGTGAGCATTCCAAAGTCTTGCATGCTTCTCCACATTGTCCAGTTGTATTTGTTCCCATGTGTTGCAGGAGGAAGCTTCTCGATAATGGTTGAACAAGGCATTAATCTAAGAGCATAGGAAAATCTCATTAGGAATCATTTTATTGATACATTCTTTTAGTAGAACAGTAGTATTTGGTTTTCCCTAAGTCCCTTGTCAGGGTTTAGTGCTGGAGTCCAGCCCCAACCTGTCAAAAGATCCCTTGAAGGGGGTTGAGGAATTGAGAAATAATAGGAAGAAATACAGGTGTAGAAAAAGACTGAGATATAGGATAGGTTCAGGAGGGTCCTGAGTCAATACCCAACAGCCTTGAGTTTATTTCTCATGGGCTTTTTTATACACCAGCAAGGGGAGAGGCAAAAGTCCTCCCCCTTTCAAGATCAAAGCACAATGTACAACCAAGTGTAGATCCTTCAAAACACATGGGTAACCACACCCCAGGCAAAGCATCTAATGATTAGGCCTTGAAGTATAAGACACCTGGTAACCCTGACTTTACACCCTATTATGCAGCCTTGGAGAACATCATAAACTTTGACTCTCTGACCTTAAGACAAATTACAAGTTGGAATCTTTGTGGGCTCCCACAGTCCCTGGGCTATCTAGTCTGAAATTCACAGTTATCAAAGTGTTGGGTATGAATTCCATCTCATAGAGTGGGCTGTAAATCAAATCAGATGTTGGTTGGTTTTTCTCACAAGCTTTATGTCACCATTGCACTAGCTTATCTTGCAGGAAGAACCCTACTGAAGAGCAAAGGGTTTGTAGCTGGGTTGCTGTTTTGTTCCCCTTTGGTAGTGTGCAGAATACCTTCCAATAAGAAAGACTAACATGTAGGGGTGAAGGCTCTATGTAGGTACCAGCTCAATTTCATGTTCAATGAGTTGTGTAGGTGTTGTCTTTAGCAATGTGGTCTTAATGTTGGTTTGTGGAAAACAACTATAGCCTTGGCAACATTCTAAGTTGTTTGGGGGTTCTCATGGGACTCCTTTGACTAACAACTTAATTATATGCAACCTATTTCCAGTACTGGAAACTTCACTTGGTGACAAGGTGTGTCCAGGTGGGGCTCTGTCTTCAACATTACTTAGTGATGTCATTTAAATTGTGTGTGTGTGTGTGTGTGTGTGTGTGTGTGTGTGTGTGTGTGTGTGTGCACACACACACACACACACACACACACACACACACACACACACACACACATGGAAGCTCTAATCTTGTATTTGGTTTGCATGCTAGCCCTCAAATGGCCCACATTTCCTTCCTCCTCCCCTCTCTATACCCTGCCCAATTGATCCTTCCATTACAGATCTCTATTCTTTCAACGTAACTATCTGCTCCATTTTCCTTTTTCTAAGGAGACATATCCATGTCCCTAGACCTTTACTCTATCCCTAACCTCTGTGTTTGTATGGATTGTAGCTTGGTTATCATTGACTTAGTATTTAATATCCATATATAACCAAATACATACCATATTTGTTTTTCTGGGTCAGGGTCACCTCATGCAGGATGATTTTTTCCCTGTGGTTCCATCCATTCACCTGTCTTAGTCAGGGTTTCTATTACTGTAAAAATACACTGTGATCACAGCAACTCTTATAAAGGAAAAGCATTTAATTGCATTGTTGGAAGTTTAGTCCATTATTATCATGGTGGGACATAGTGGTATGCAGGCAGACACATAGTACTAGAGAGGTTGCAGGGAGTTCTACATCTTGTAGGCAACAGGAAGTAAACTGAGACACTGGGTGTGGCTCACATATATATGAGACCTTAAAGACTACCTCCACAGTGACACACTTCCTCCAATAAGCCCACACCCACTCCAACAAAGCCATACCTCTTTATATTGCTATTCCCTTTGGGGGCTATTTTCAAACCACCACAATCTGCAAATTTCATGATTTCATTTTTTTAATGGCTGGATAATATTTGATTATATAAGTGTACCATACTTCTTTATCTGTTCTTCTGTTAAAAAAATCTAGTCTGTTTCCAATTTCTGATTATAATGAATAGAGCAGCAACGAACGTGACTGAGTAAATGTCTCTGTGGTAGAGTGAAGCACCTTTGGGTATTTTTCCAAGAGTAGTATAGTTGGATCTTGAGGTAGTTGGATTCCCCTCTTCCTGAGGAACCTCAACAGTCAAGTCCACAGTGGCTGTTCAAGTTTGCACTCCTACTGGAAATAGATATGAGTATTCTCCTTATTCTACATTCTTACCTTAATGACCTGTCATTTATTTAATTCTTCTTAGCCATTCTGATGAGTGTAAGTTGAAATCTCAAAGTAAATTTTGATTTGCATTTCTCTAATGGCTAAGGATGTTGAAGATTTCTTTAAGTGTTTCTCAACTGTTTGACTTTCCTCTTTTGAGAATTCTCTGTTTAGGTCCATACCCCATTTTTAGCTGTGTTTTTGTTTTCTTAATATCTAGTTTCTTCAGTTCTTTATATATTTTTCATGTTATACTTCTATTAAGTTCGTAGTTGGTAAAAATATTTTACCATTCTGTAGACTGCCATTTTGTCAAATGTCAGTGTCCTTTGCCATGCAAAGCTTCTTAGTTTCAAGAAGTCTCATTCATAAATTGTTGACCATAGAACCTGTGCTAGCAATGTTCTGTTCAGAAAGTCTTCTCCTGAGCTCAAAGCTATTTCCCATTTCTCTTCTATCAAGTTCAGTGTATCTAGATTTATGTTGAGGTTTTTGATCCATTTGGAGTTGAGTTTTGTGCAGGGTAATAAGTATGGCTCTACTGGGATTCTTCTACACACTAACATCAAGTTTGACCAGACCATTTATTGAAGATGCTGGCTTTTTTTCCCCCAATGTGTATTTCTGGTTTTTTTTTTAATCAAAAAATCAGCTATCCATACGTGTATGAATTTATGTCTGGGTATTCAATTCAGTTCCATTGATCAAAGTGTCTGTTTTTGTGCAAATACAATGCTATTTTTATTACTATTACTGTGGAATACAATTTGAAATTGGGATTGAGGTTGGAGATGATGATATCTCCAGCAGTACTTTATCAGTGAAGGATTGTAGGATTGTTTTAGCTATCAGTTTTGTGTGTGTGTATGTGTGTTTCCATATGAAGCTGAAAATTACAATTTCAAGCTCTGTGAAGAATTGTGTTGGAATTCTGATGGGGAGTACATTGAATATGTAGATCGTTTTTGGTAGGACAGCTATTTTCATTTTATCATTCATACCAATCCATGAGCATAGGGGACGGGGATTTTTCCAGCTTCTCATATTTTCTTCAATTTCTTTCCTAAGTGTTTTAAATTTTTCATCATACAAGTCTTCCAACTCACTTGGTTAGAGCTATCCCAAGATATTTTCTATTATTTGGGGCTATTGTGAAAGCATTGTTTGCGTGATTGTTCTCTTAGTCCATTTGTCATTTGTATATAGGGCTACTGAACTTTGTGAGTTAATGTTGTATCCAGCTATTTTGCTGAATGTGTTTACCAGCTGCAGGACTTTCTCCATGGAATTATGAGAGTCATATGTATATACTATCACACTTCTGCGAATAAATATACTATGACTTCCTTCTTTCCATTTTTGTATCCCCTTCAGTTGTCTTATTGCTCGAGCTAAAACTTCAAATTCTATATTAAATAGGTATGGAGAAAGTGGACAACCTTGTCTTCTTCCTGGTTTTAGTAGAATTACTTTGAATTTGTTTCCATTTAATTTGATGGGTTTGCATTTACTTTGTTTAAGTGTATCCCTTGTATCTCAAACATCCCAAGGACTTTTATCATGAAGGGATAGTGTGTCTTGTCAAAGGCCTCTTGGAGGGGTGCACATGTGACAGTTCCACATCTATGAAAGCCACAAGCTGATGTTTATTGCTCTTTGACTCTTTTGACACAAGGTCTGTTGCTAAACCTAAAGCTCCCACATTCAGCTAGGCTGTCTGTTCAGAAAGCCGCAAGATTCTTCTGCTCTTCCCCGTGCTGGGATTTCAGGAGAAGGCACACCTGTCTTCCATGGCGTAAGGATTTTGCTTGTTCCTTAGCACTGGAGCTTGAGCTAAAGCCCTCATGATGCCCTAGCAGGCACTTTACTGACTGACTCATCTATTCCAGTCACCAAAGTTCATATTTATACATCCAATGTTTCCTTATATCTTTGAGTTGCCACATTTTTCAATCAACAAATATGTATTTTATCTTTTATAATTTGGTCACTGTATGAACACTATTTACATAATAAATAGCATTTATTAATATTTCTCCCAAATTTAACATGTATAATTAAGTACTTGGAGCAGAAAACTAAAAACAATATTGAACTTTCCAAAAGATAGAAATGCAATACTAATTACTCTAAGCAGATATAGCCACTATTAGTATAGGAATATTTAAGAATTTACAACAAATACATAAAAATTATGGAGCATGCTTGCATGCATGTGAGTGTGTGTGTGTGTGTGACAAATTTCTGACAAATTCTGCAACTACACACTGTAGAGGCATATCACAGTGTCTTGGTTTCATTGACCATTACTATAAATGTAGAGGAGGAGTGGAAAGAAGAGGGAAGGAGGAGGCGAAATAAATTCAGAGAGGAGACTAACAGTAGTCAAGGGAAATGTAATCAAGAAAGGGTAGGAGAGGTCTGAGAGCAGAAGGCAGGAGGAGGGATGGGAGAGAACCAATAAATTCGCCAGTTCGGGGCGTGCATCCGGTCCCGCGAGGGGCATTTCACCCGTGTAATCATGAAATGGGAGAAGAACGTATTTAGTCCCATCTCACTGACTACATTCCTTTTGAAAAATATCAATTTTCAAGTGCTAGTTAACACTTTCATTTAGTTTCTAATTGAAATTCTGGGGTTTGGCTTTTGTAGAGTTGGGGGAAATGTTCTGAAGTGGTTGACATGAAGTATGTTTGCAATACGTTTATGGTAAGTTTCTTTGTATGTTAATTTTAGTACATTTTTTTTTTCAGCAGTGTCATACAAGGATAATTTTCCTGCTTTAAACTCATCCCCTCTTTTCCCTCTTCTTGTTTCTGGGACAGTCTCCTCATGTAGCCCAGGCTAGCCTTACAGTTATGATCCTCTTGTTTATGTCTCCAGTGTACTAGGATTATAGGTGAATGTCAATGTTGCCAGGAAAAGACACTCATTTGAAATGAACAATTAATGAACTTTTAGTAAATGTAAAGAACTCTGTAATTATCCATACATATAGGTATAGTCTCATCATGTCCCCTTAATTTCTCTTTCCATTTGCAGATATGGAACCAACCCCAGATAATCACTAATATTACTCCATGTCTTCAAAGAATTGGCTTCCTTGCCATTTTCTATGCAAGAAACAATATAAGATGTCATCTTTTTCATCTAGTTTCTTTCTTTTAATAAGTATCTTAATGTGCCAATTTTGAAACCAGAACAGGAGGCCCTAAAAGCAACTCTCTATAGTGTCCTCGAATCAGTCTTCTACAGGCATGGATGATAACTACATTTAAAAGTAGAACTCCTGAGAAATCCTTTTGGTCCACTCCTTTTCCTTGTCTCCTACACTTTCCCATGGAAAAGTTATGTTTGTTTTAAAATTATATCAAACATATATGTGTCAATAATATGATTTTCATTATATATATAAAACTACTATATTTTTTATATATAGTGCTACATAATTAGCATAAAATTCTTCAGTCTTAAGAAATATAATTCCAGAACTCAAACTAGATTTTATTTCTCTTCCTAATATCTACTTTCTTTTGTGGGTAGAAAAAACACTGAAGTGCACCTGGGAAGGTAGGTATGCAATAGATTTTAAAGACTTGATTAACACCTGCTTAAATATTTTCTTCCAATCTTTAATTAAACAGTTAAGGTAGGGTTTCATTTTCTAGATATACAATCACACTGATTCTGAATAATACTCTACAGCTGCTAATTTCCCTTTCCAAAGAGAGAGTTACACACCAAAAAAGGTTTTCACTCTCCAAAGCAGAATGCTGCAATAAAGGGTTCCTAGCTCTCTAACAGAATGGATGTCTCAGGGATGTCCTATCCTTTTTTCTTTTTTAAGGGGCAATGCAGCTATATTTTATCTAATGTTTTTATTAGTAAACAGATGGGCAAAAAAAGAAAATAAACCACTAGAAGGGAATTCAACACAAAATTCACTGGGAATCTTTTCTTCTATGTTAAACTGAAGAGAAACAGCTATGATTTTAGCTAAGAGGGCCATTAAAGTCAGGTGTGCTGTGCTGGTTCCAGAACAGTTGAAAATTGCATCTAAATCCTTTTAATTGTGAGGGTAAACCTTGTTCATAAAGGTCAGGCAGAGAAGAGAGTTAATTTTCTGAAGAAAGCAGTTAAATTTCCCAATCTACTCTCTTAATAGATAATATCAAACACAAGGACACCAGCATGTAAGCTAATAACAACTGGAGGAAGGAAGGAAAAGATGGTGAAATCAGTTGGGATAGTAGAAAAGAGTTCTGGATGATAAGAAAAAGTGGGCGGGGAGACTGAGAAAAGCAAGAATAAAATCATGACAATGGAAGTGAAGAACATCCAGTGAGTCAACCCAGCCCACAAAATTAACACCAACAAGGACTGGAGGCCCACCTTCAAATGGCCCTCTGGCTCCCTGAGCTATCTTTTTTACCATTGAATTTAAAGTGATGAATATTTTTACAATATTTTTATTAATTCTTTGAAAATTCCACAAAACATACTTTGAATATATACTATCCTACATGGACACTATATTTCCACCCTTCGTTCTCCATCCAAGTCCTCCAGTGCCCTGCTCTCCCTCTCCCTCTCAAATTCATGAATGCACACATGCATGCACACACACACACACACACACACACACACACACACACACACCCTCAGAGAGAGAGAGAGAGAGAGAGAGGAGAGAGAGAGAGAGGAGAGAGAGGAGAGAGAGAGAGAGAGAGAGAGAGAGAGAGAGAGAGAGAGATCCTGTTGAGACTACTTACTGTTTGTTGCTCATGTGCATATGTATTGAAAGTTGACCACTTGGGAATGGATAACCTGACACACTTCATGCTTGGACCCCTGGTCTATTCTCTAAACTTTGACTTATTGTGGATATCTCCAACAATCTCCCTGTGCTACAGAAGAAAGCTTCTTTGATGAGGAGTGAGAGATTTGTCTGTGGGTATAAGGATAAGGTTTTAGAATTCAGGTAAGAATTATACTAGATTAGGAAAGTAGCAGTAATGGACTCTCTTCTAGGGTCCACGACCTCCTTGGCCATGGATATTTACATAGGTTTCCAGTAACAGAGATGAACTGCCTCATACTGAGAAACCTTAAGCCCAATTAGACAGCTTTCTGTTACCCTCTGAGACATAAATGCCACTATTGCACTCTGGGGAATGTTTTGCCATGTTAATCATTGCTGTGGTTCATAGTCTTTAAGGCTGGGTAGAACTATTGATTGCCTTTTTCCCTAGGCAGCTTATGTAGCAACTTTGGGTACTCTGAGTGCTACTTAAAAGTCTCATGAAGGAGACTTTAAGGTCAGTATCGTACCAATTTCCCAAGTCCTGTGTCCAAAGTGTGTGTGTCTGAAGACACACAGCAACAGGGCCTTCCTTGGTTCTAGGAGGCAACCAAGGACAAAGGCAATAGTCTTCACTGTTTGGGAAGTCTCTTCAACTCTCCTACCAATACACTGAAGGGAGGGTTCCCAATCTGGCCCTGGATTTTTATTAATCTAGTTCTCCTGAAAGAGTTTTCACCTAGGTGTCATATAGTGTCATTGTGACCCTAGGTGTACAGGAGTAAATATTTGTTTACTTGTATGCATAGACATATTCTTCTATATTATACATGTACTTTGTACTTTCAAGCATCTGCCTTCCCAGTTCATAGTCAATTATTATCCTCAAAAATGGCTTTTTTTCTTTTAAAGGAATGTCTTTATTTCTGTCACACACTGACATACACACCCCACTCCACTTACACAGATAGGGAGTATGATTAATGTTGGTTTTTTAATTCTTCTGAAATTAGAACTAAAACATTTCTCCCTTCCCTATCTTCCCTCCAAACCCTCAAACACACCCATCCCATTTTCCTTCAAATTCTTGAACTTGAGAACTCTGAGAATCAGAGTGCTGGCCTTCTCGGGGAAGGCCACACCAATGTACTGTCTGGTGCCAAAAGTCAATCCTGAAAAGACAAAACAACTAAAAAAGAAATGCATGCATACAGGTAGCATTAGACAGACTGAACAGGTTATGTTTATGAATGTGTGTGTATTTGTATATATATTTTTATGTAATAGCTATTAGTGAAAAAGGGAATATGCAATTGTAATATTTCTTTTCATTATGAAAATTATGGATATGAATTTTTCTTAATTATATTAACATGATGAAAAGCCAACATACCCCTCATATTTTTTCCACTTTAACTTTTTATTGATTCTTTGGTGGATTTCACATCATGCATCTTGATTCCATTCATCTCTCCATCCCTTCCTATCTGCTCTTTACCCTTGCCACCACAGCCAGGAAAAAACAAAATATGATTCTGGGTAAATCAGTCCTCCGTCTCTCCCTCATCATCAATACCAGAGTAAGCTCTCCAGCACCACCCTGGATAGTTCATGCTCTGTAGTAAACAGCAAGGGGCAGGGCCATTCTCCTGCTCTCATGTCCTCTGGCCAGCTCTCCCACACTTGTACCATGCCAGCTCACTGTGATGCCCATGTGAGCTACACCAGTGCTGTAGCTAGTGAGAGGCAGGGCCAACTCTCTCTTGTTTGTTCTTGTGACCCCAGGGACAACTCTCCTACCTGCCACAGGCCTTGAGAGGGGAGATGGTTTTCTCTCCCTTACCTGATCACCATAGGGCACATGATGGGTGCGACCAGATCTTTCATGCTCATGTTCTTGGGGCCAGCTCACCCTTGCCCTTGTCAATGGGACTATCTCTACTGTGTTGCTCTGGTGAAGTGCCCACTCTCCCAAGTGCTGATGAGGGGCAGGGGCAGTTCTCTCATCTGCCTCAGGTGGCAAGGGGGAGAGGAGGAGGGCATTTTTCCCTCATATCAACATCACAGGGCAGATAAGGGGTACAGGGCCAGCTCTCGCACTCTTAGGACTTCTAGGCAGGATCACCAGCTCTCTGGCCATCAGGGCTAGCTCTACTGTGGTGTCTAGGCATGGTGCAGAGCCTTCTCTCCAAAGTGCTGCAGCTGGTGAGGTGTCAATCCCGTTCACTGGTTCTCATGACCTCGGGGCCAGCTCTCCCACCTGCAACATATGGTGAGGCATAACCCTCATATGAATGATTAGTAATGTTTTAGAATATCTTTCAAAGCCTAAAATCACTAAGACTTGTAAATTAAGTGGCAAACACTAGCAGAATAAATAAATTATATAGTAAAATGAATTTTATATATTAGAGATATTTACATTTTAAATTTATAATACTTGAGTTATTGTTTCCAAAATATTTTGAGCTATACTCTTCATGTGGATACTATCACATTCTTGATTTTATTGCAATAATTATAAAACATTTTTACAACCTTGTGGCTACTTGTTAATCTATTTGGATACTGCAATGCACTGTTTAACACAGGAAAATAAGAAAGTGGAGAAATGGAGAGCAGGAGAAATAGGAAGATGGAAGAAGAAAGAGAGCATCTAGGATGTAAATGCATGGTAGTTTCATTCCGTTTTTGAGATTAATGGTTATGACCAAGGGATGAATGTTTGGTGATATGTTAATCATATCTATTTTTTCTAAGTGAAGGCTTTCAAATTAATTCACACTTTTACTCCCTTGAGGTTATGATATATGGGTGCTAAACAGTTTCTGAGATTCCTTCAAGACATCTTCAACATTTTCCCAGTGCAAAGTACTTAGCTTCTCTTCAGTGCTACTATACTTTTCAAAAGCTATACTTTTCTTGACCTCAGTCTTGAATGTCCTCATCTGGCAAACTTTCTAGTTTTCCACAGCACTACACACTAATTTTCACTCATAAATTTAATAGCAAACTGGACTTAAAACAGATAATAATTTCTACATCATAGGCTGAATGTTGTCAAGCTTTGGAATCTCTTCCTCCAGGCAATTTTCCCCATTTTCTTTAAACTCTGCATCCCACCACTTCCGCGCATTAAAAAAATACAGGCAAGTTCTTTGCTACAGTGTGATACAAAGGGCCTCTAGTGAGACTTCCAGGAGTCTTCACTTCCTTATAAAATGTTATAAAGACATTATTTACTACCTACATCGCTGTCAGCATTATAGTTATCTTAGGGTTTTTATTGCTGTGAAGAGATACCATGACCACAGCAACTCTTATAAGTGAAAACATTTAATTGGGGAGCTCACTTACAGTTTCAGAGGTTCAGTCCATTATCATCATGGAAGGGAGCATGAGGGCATGCAGGCAGACGTGGTGCTGGAGAAGTAACTGAGAGTCCTATATCATGCAGACAACAGGAAGTCGACTGAGACACCGGGCAGTATTCCAAGCATAGAAAGCCTCAAAGCCTGCCTCCACAGTGACACACTTCCTCTAACAAGGCCATACCCACTCCAACAAAGCCACACCTCCTAATAGTGCCACTCCCTATTAACTTATGAGGGTCAGTTACAATCAAACTACCACACAGGTCATCTATGTTCTCACCAAAACTGTCCATTAAACTCTGTTTCCAATATGCCAAGCTTTTTGTAAATCTTATTCTCCAAACTTTTCCAAATTCTTCCTGAAAACTAAATTCAAGGGATTCTGAAACACATGGTCAAATAAGTGACAACAAAGAATCCACTTGTAATAACAGTTTTACTTGTTTAACATGCTTCTGTCACTGGAAAAATACCTCAAAGTCAACCAAAGAAGGGAACATTTATTGTGGATTTTCAGAAGTTTTTTATTCTTGGTCAACTACCTCCATTGCTCTATTTGAGAAGCACCAACAATAGCAAGATGTGTATGATGGAGGAAATCTGTTCGTCATGCTTAACAGGAACAAAGAAGATGAGAGAAATGAATGAAAGTATCTGGAGATACAGTCACACTCCTCTCAGGCACACTTCCAGTGAGTTCCGCTAATGAGGTCCTATCACCTAACAACACAATTAACTATGAATGAAAAAATAGATTAAGTCCCTAATCCAGTCAGCACCCTCATGATTCCGTCCACAGGTAGGGACCAATTCTCTAACACTTGTGCCTTTGGGAGATATTTCACATATACATCATAATAGTTGGTAATCTTCAATTTAGATTACTCTGAATAAGACCAAAGACATCTAATCCTTGGACTTATGTTATTTATTTTTAACTTGCAAAGGAGCAAAACAATGACTAAGAGAAAAACTTTTTTATCATGATGGGTACAGCATGAAGTTATACAGTCAGACTTCTGCATTTCACTGTGGCTCTATTACTTACTCACTATATGACCCTAGACTATGTCATTTGATCACTAGGTGCCTCAATATTCATGTAAAAATCTATAGGGGCAATAATCATAAATATCTCATATGATGGTGGAAAGGAATATGTTAGTATATTTAAAGGTCCTGTGCTGGCTAGTTTTATGTCAACTTGACCAAAGCTGGAGTAATGTTAGGAGAGATAACATGAAAAAAAAATAAGCCATCCTCACCAGACTTGCCTGTGGGCAAGCTTGTGGTGCATTTTCCTAATTGGTGATATGGGAGGGCTCAGCCTATTGTGAGTGGTGCTAGGCCTGGGTAGATGGGCCTTGAGGTGTTGAAGAAATCAGGATTAGTAAGAGGTAAGGAACAATCCAGTAAACAACATTCTTCCATTGCCTCTGTATCGGCTCCTGCCTTCAGGTTCCTGTTCTGCTTGAGTTGTTGCCCTGATTTTCCTCAGTGATAGATAGTTACCCAGAAGTGTAAATGAATAGATCCTTTCCTCCGCAAATTAATTTTGGTCATGGTGTTTGATCACAGCCATTGTAACCTTAGTTGAGACAGGTCATACTATATTACTGGGCAAACATGGCCTATGAGGGTATGCAGTAGAGATAACAGTTAATATATAGACATGTACAGTATTATTTCTTTCGGTAGTATTACAAGTATGCGATTATTTCATCCCTTTGTAAGTGTGAAGTTTGATTTAAAAGCTATCCATTTATTTCAAATTTCTATTTCTATGATTTTATAATGTCTTCCATCTTAATTATGACAGTTGAATTCCTATATGATAGCATGAAGTTGCATAATAATATGTAGCTTATAATAAAATTCTTCCAAGAAGTAGTGAGTTATTCAGTTCTAGTACCAAAAATGCATGCATGAATCCAGATCTAAAAATTCATTGAAATAATATCATAGTATTTGAAAACTTCCTATGAAAACTGTCTTATACTATGCTGATTTAAACATATTTAAGTGGATTATAGAAAACTTTATAGACTTATCAAATCTTTCATCAAGAATCTTTCTAAAATAAAATCTAATTCCATTATAAAAACTTTTGCTACAAACTTTCTGTATTATAATAAAATGTAATTAATTCCAAATCACTTGAGAGTAAATTAATTCAAGGTGACACACTGGTAAATGCTATCAATTAATATGGTCATAACAATTATCTGAAAATATTATGAAGTAATTATGTAGTGTTTCAGCAAAGAAGTGGCTAATGGTCACAGAAGCCTAGGACAGTCAAATATGTGGAACAGTGTGATGGACTGTTCCTTCAAACCTGTTTCAGAGTTACTCTCCACTAATCTATGAACCATAACTGAAGATAGTTTTAATATTTTGCTAAATGATAAATATAAATAACTAAAATATTAAATGAACTAGGAATGACTGAAGAAAGGGAAATATCAATTACTTAAAAAGGTATCTTCTGATCCCTATGTGAAGTCTGTGTGTGTGTGTGTATGCTTGTAAAGGATATTGTTTACATTTCTCTGAGACTACCTAGTGGTAGGAACATCATCTTAATAGTTTAAGCAACAGGCATTTATTGCCCATTGCTTCTCTCTTTTCTAAATAACTAACCCCAGGACAGAAGAGTACTCTACAAAAAAAGCAGCCTCTCACACTTCACAACTTAGATACCTATTAATCATGATGGCCTTGAACCTTTTGGTAAACTCTTTGTAAAGCCTCAGCCCAAAAGACCCATCACTTTTTGCTCCTCAAAATCAAACACTAGGAAACATATTTTGAATTTTAGTAAGCTGCAAGAAACTTTATTTTTGTCATTAATAAAGTATTGACTCTTTTCACTATTATTTCAACAGAAACAAGATGATCATTTTACTGTACACAACATTGTGTTGTGCTCTATACAGAGAAACCTTATCATGTATTTATGCTGTGTATGTGGTATGAATTTCTGAATAACAGCTGATAACCATATTCACATGATACACATAAACACACACACACACACACACACACTCAGCATTGTGATGTGCAGTCCTCTAATAATTACAATATAATTACAAAAATTCTTTGCCCACCTTCCAAGGATAGCAATAGCAGACATACTCATAGCACTGGGGGGAGCCTGGGAAGCATCAACGCTACACAAAGAACTACAGGCAACTAAGGAATGCTGAGTGTCAGGAACATTTTTAATACTTTATTGAAAAGAATTAATTTGCCATAATTGTTGTTCTTGATAGATCAAGAACGATATATATTATATCAAGGAATTTAAGATAGATTTGTGTCATCTGACAACTACACCTGAATAAATCTGAACTTGTAGCCAAAAGAATGACAACCCAACTGTGGGTGAGCTTGTCTAGCCCTTTTCATTGGGAATGAACTAGGAACCGTTCTTAAACTGAAACAAGGAAGTACTCAAGATCTACAACAGAAGGGTTTTCTCAGTTCTTGTTGGTATGAATTTAAGTAGCACTTCTTCCCTAGATTGAAACTGTGTTTTAAAGATAAACTAAGCATGTTTTAGATTATGATATGTGTTATGGATAAAGGCACTTGCTGCCAAGCCTGATGACCTAAGTTCAATCCCTGGTTCCTACATGGTGAAAGGAGAGAATCTATTCCTGCAAGCTGTCCTCTGACCCCTGCTGTGGCAACCCCCTTCCCCAACACACACACTATAAATTAATAAATCTTAAAAATTAAAATTGAACAAATATTTTGAAACTAAATATACCTATATTTTATTACATTGGTTGCTGAAATATGTTTAATATTTTCAATATGAAATTTTAATGCTGACAGTGTCTTCAATGGGATCATCTGATGGGTAAATTCAGTACTAACCCCTCTCTAGATAAATTTCACAGGTATTAAAGTTAGGAGAACATAGAATATTTGGGAAGAGAAAAATGATGATTGCATTGCTGAGATCCACCTTCTGATTCATTACATGACAAAAAAAAAATCATAAAGCTTTTGGTAATATAAAACCTTCTAACCTGCACCTCTTTCTCTTCTTCTCCATGGAATTTCACTGAAGTTAGCATTTTGACCAACAGTCTTTCTTAAGTCAGGGCAAATAGGTCATGAGAGAAGAAAGTAAACAGAACCATCGAGACTTCCCATTTTATTAAATGATTATTGTTTCTAGCTCTTTCTCTCTCAACTTTTAAAACTGTACTGCACTTTCAAACTGTAAAAAGACAACACAGGTTTTCAGAGGTCCAGGTAGGCTGCCTGCTGGCCAACACGCCACCCGCCCCACTGTCCTGGTGCCT
This sequence comes from Onychomys torridus, assembly GCF_903995425.1. Taxonomy (NCBI): domain Eukaryota; kingdom Metazoa; phylum Chordata; class Mammalia; order Rodentia; family Cricetidae; genus Onychomys; species Onychomys torridus. Next base: position 7,162,344 of record NC_050457.1, on the reverse strand, counting down.
GCCCACCTTATCTCCTGTCCTGTGCTCTTCTAGTCACCCTATTCCATTTCCAAACTGTGGCAGAGACCTGGCTGATGACCAGAAGTCCACACAGGCCACCCAGCCACAGGCCACCCCAAATTCTATTTGTGCCCTCCAACCCTATCCCTAGTCCCCATCCCCTTCACAATACTTTGCCTCAGCCCCAAACTGAGGCAGATACTCCCTGTTCTACCAGAGAACAGACAGGCCACCAGAAGTTCATGTGTGCTATCCACCTGCCCAATGCCCCCTTCTCACTCTCTCAGTGCTTGCCCACTCTATTTCCAGCCTCCAACTGCAGTGGAGACTACCTGCTCAACCACAGTCTACAGAGGAAACAGAAACCAAGGAACAAGACACCAATCCAACAAAGACAAACTCAGAAATTTGCACTTATATCTATAATCCCCTCAAACCCAGATGCCTAGAGGCAAGTATAAAAAAAAATCAATAATATCCAAGACAATATGTCACCACCAGAACCCAGTTATCCTAGAACAGTGAGCAATATTTAATTAAGTCTAACACAGCAGAAGCACAAGGAAAGAAAAATTTAAAACCAACTTTATAAAATGAATAAATCCCTTAAAGAAATCAAGGGGGAAAATTAGAAAAAAATTAGAAAAATCCAAGAAAACAAACAAATAGACACTTGAAAGAAATGACTAAAACTGTTCAAGATCTGAAATGGAAAACACAAACTGAGGGAATTCTGGAAATTAAAAATTTAGGTATGTAAACAGGAACTACAGATACAAGCATCCCCAACAGAGTACAAGAGATGGGAAAGAGGATCTCAGGAGCTGAAAATATAGAAGAATAAATAGATACATTGGTCATTGAAAATGTTAAATCTAAAAAATTACTGACACAAAACATCCAGGAAATCTGGAACACTATTTTTAAAAAATCCTAAGAATAGTAAGAACAGGAGAAGAATACCAGCTCAAAGGCCCAGAAAATATTTTCAACAAGATTATAGAAAATATTTCTCACTTAAAGAAGGACATGTGTATAAGGGTACTTATAGGGTATCAAATATATTGGACCAGAAAAGAAAGTACCCTTGAACATATAAGCAAAATTGTAAACATTCAGAACAAAGAAAGAATTAAAAGCTGCAAGGGAAAAAAGCAAGTAACATATAAAGGCAGACCTATGAGAATTATACCCAACTTCTCATTGGAGACTTTAAAAGCCAGAAGGGCAAAGACAGATGTATTGCAGACTCTAAGAGATGATGGATGCCAGCCCAGACTACTATACCCAGTGAAACTTTTAATCACCACAGAAGGAGAAAATAAGATATTCCACATAAAGCCAAATTTAAATAATATCTATCCACAAATCCAGCCCTAGTATTAGATCCACTAGTATTAGAAAGAAAACTCCAACCCAAAGTGGCTAACTATACCCATAAAATACAGGAAATAAATAATCTTACACCAGCAAAATAAAAAGTAGAGAAACACACACACACACACACACACACACACACACACACACACACACACATACCACTACCATCAACAAGAGCAAATTTTCAAAAAGACAAAACAGGAATTAACTATCATTGGTCATTGATATTTTTCAATATCAATAGACTCAATTCCCCAATAAAAAGACAGACTAACAGAACAGATGAAAAACAAGATTCATCTTTCTGCTGCATATAAGAAACACACCTCCATGTCAAAGACATACATTACTTCAGAGTAAAGGACTGAAAAAAGATTTTTCAAGAAAATGGACATAAAAAACAAGCCAGTGTAACCATTCTAATATCTATCAAAATTGACTTCAAGACAAAAATTAATCAGAGGGCTATGGAAGGACACCTTATTCATCAATGGAAAAATCCATCAAGACTATTTTTCAGTTCTTAACATCTATGTCTCAAACACAAGGACACCCATGTTTATTATAGAAACATTACTAAAACTTAAATCATATATTTACCCTCATACATTAATAATGGGAGACTTCAATACCCCACTCTCACCAATAGACAGGTCATCCAGAACAAAACTAAACAGGGAAATATTGGGGCTAAAAGATGTTGTAAGCCAAATGTGTGTGTGTGTGTGTGTGTGTGTGTGTGTGTGTGTATAAAGAGAGAGATAGAGAGAAGAAAATTTCACTCAAACACAAAAGAATATACTTTCTTCTCAACACCTCATGGAACATTCTCCAAAACTGACCACATACTGGGTCACAAAGCAAGTCTCAACAGATTCAAGAAAATTGAAATAATACCCTGCATCCTATAAAACCATTATGGACTAAAGATAGATTTCAACAACAACAGGAAGAACAGAAAGCTTGAAAACTTATGGAAACAGAACAACACTCTACTGAATGACTACTGGGTCAGGCAGGAATTAAGAAAGAAATAAGACTTCCTAGAATTCAATGAAAATGCATATGCAACAGACTCATACTTATGGAACACATTGAAAGCAGTACTAAGAGGAAAGTTATGTGCTTGTCAAAATGACTAAGATCAATAACACCAGCTCCTGCTGGTGAGGATGTGTAGCAAGGGGAACACTCCTCCATTGGTGGTGAGAGTGAAAACTTGAATAACTACTAAGGAAATCAATATGGCAGTTCCTCAGAAAACTGGGAATCCATCTACCTAAAGACCCACCTATACCACTCCTGATATTTACCCAAAGGATACTCAGTCATACCTCAAGGACATTAGCTCAACTATGTTTGTAATGGAATATTCATAATACCCTGAAACACAAAACAACCTAGATATTCCTCAACCAAATAATGCATGAAATAGAGTATTACTCAGCTGTTTAAAAAATGACATCATGAAATTTCCAGACAAATGGCTGGAACTACAAAAAAAAAATCATCCTGAGTGAGGTAACCTAAATCCAGAAAGAAAAAAAAAACATGGTATATACTCACTTAGATGTGGATACTAGCTGTTAAGTCAATGAAAATCATGTTTTAATTCACAGACCCAGAGAGGCTAAATAACAAGGAGTGCTCTAAGGGGGATGCATAGATCTCCCTGGGAAGGGGAAAAAGAATAGATTTTATGGGTGGCAGGTAGAGATGGGAGCAGGAGGGATCAGAAAGACAGGGGCTGGGGGATAGAGGGAGAGAGTACTGGGAGAGAAGACTGGAGTTGAAGGGCATTTGGTCATGGTAATGTGGAAGCCTAGTCCAGTAGAAACTCTCAGGCCTCTATGAGGCTGACACTAGTGAGGGGTCCTAGTAAAGAAAGATTTGGAATCTGAACTGACCATCTCCTGTAATCAGGCAAGCCTTCCAGTTTGGGACACCAACCCTGCCCCCAAACCTTTTACTTATAATCTATTCTGCCTACAAGATGTACAGGGGCAGTGGAGGTACAGAATGTGTGGGAGTGGCCAACCAATGACTAGGGCTAATTTGAGGCTCACACTATGAGAGCAAGCACATTCCTGACACTACTTGGGTGACCAGGAATTAGAGGATGGATATCCCAGAGGTCTAGAATAGAAAAACTAATCAATAAAATGATTGCTAATGATATCCTCACTCATAGTTCAGTGCCTAGCTCATCTTTGTCATCAGAGAGGCTACTGTCCACTGATGATGGGAGCAGATGCAGATACCCACAGTCATTAGCCAGAGAAAGAGAGTGCAAATTGGAAACGTCAATTGAGTCCCTTCCCTAGGATCTTAGGGAATTCCATGGAAGAGAAGGAGGAAGAAATGTAGGAGCCAGAGGAGTCAAGGATACCAGAACAGGGCTCACTGATTCAGCTAAGCAGGCCTCATAGGGACTCACAGAGACTAAAGCAGAAATCTTCATGCTCTGTGCTAGGTCATCTGGATATATGGTATAGTTGTTTTGACATTTTTGTGAGACTTCTAACAATGGGAATGGGATGGAATCTCTGACTCTTTTGTCTGCTGTGGGACCCTTTTGTCTTACTGGGTTCCCTCACCCAGACTTGATATGAGGGGTTGTGCCTGGACTTACTGTATCTTGTTATGACATGTTCAGTTGATATCCCCGGGAGGTCTGCTCTTTGCTGAAGGGAAGAGTGGATCTGGGAGCAAGGGGAGGTAGTAGATCGGGAGGAGTTGTGGGAGAGAAAACTGCAGTCAAGATGTATTAAATGAACAAACAAACAAGTAAAAATACTCAGTAAAATAATTGCAAACCGAGTCCAAGAACAAATCAAAAAGATCATATACCATGACCAAGTAAGCTTCATTCCATAGATGCAGGAATGGTTCAAAATATGAAAATCAGTCAATGTAATCCACCATTAAAACAAACTGAAAGAAAAAAAATTCATCTCATTGGATGCCAGAAAAGCCTCTGAAAAAAATTCCAGCACCTCTTGGAGAGCACAGGGATACAAGGGACATAACTAAACATAATAAAGGCAACTTAGAACAAACTGACAGCCAACATCAAACTAAATGGAGAGAAACTGAAAGCAATTCCACCACAATCAGGAACAAGACAAGGCTGTCCACTCTCCATATCTATTCAATATAGTACTTGAAGTTTTAGCTAGAGCAATAAGACAAGGGAAAAAGATCAAGGGGATACAAAATGGAAAGGAAGAAGTCAAAGTATCATTCATAGACGATTTGATAGTATACACAAGGACCCCAAAATTCAAACAGGGAACTCCTACAGCTAATACATACCTGTGAAGTGGATGGATAAAAGACTAAAACAAAGCAATCAGTAGCCCTCCTATACACAAATGACAAACTGAGAAAGAATTGGGGAAACGATACCCTTCACAATAGCCACAAATAAGTGGGCTTCTGAGCACTTTACTGTTGAATATTAGTCTGAAGACATTGTTCCTAATCCATAAGTTCTAACTTAAGGATATATAGTTATACACACATATGTGTATATGTATATACACACACATATGTTTATATATCTATATGTGTGTGTGTATACAAATATGTGTGTATATATATTCAAGGTAGGGAAACAGGTTCCAACCTGTGCCTAAAAACTGCCTTGAACTTTGCAGTGAAGGACTCCTCAGCAAGTACAGCCTACAGGAAGCTTGCCTATCATGTGTGAGGCCCTGGGTTTAATCACAATTACTAAAAATAAGGTATGTAAAATAGATTTGAGAAAGAGCAAAGTGAAGAAATTGTGAATACATGACAATTTTATGATTCAAAGGCAATCCTATTTCACTTCTTTCCTTTTGTGATATATTCTAAATGAAAGGACATTTAAAAAAATATGTTGCATGACTGTGTAGTTGTAACATAACATGTTAGAAAGAAAATAAGTTGTGGAATGAGACATACTGTATTAACATTTCCTACTCACTCAGCTTGTGGCCTTGAAGAAGTATAACTCCTGTGAAACATTCAATTTCTTCATCTGTGGAAAGGAGTTTGTGACCTTAGAAATTGTTTAAAAAGCTGTTAATACCACATAATGCTTCTTTACCTACCTTATCAGTATGTTGTAGTTTAAGATTTAGATAGAGAAGCATTATGTGGTGTAACAACTTTTTAAACACAATTTGGCACATGCCTTTGATCCCAGCACTCAGGAGGCAGAGCCAGGCAGATCTCTGTGAGTTCTAGGCCAGCCTGGGATGCTGAGTTAGTTCCAGGAAAGGCGCAAAGCTACACAGAGAATCCCTGTCTTGAAAAAAACAAAAACAAAAAAATAATTAAATAATTGTTAAATAATAATTAAAAATTGTAGCAACAGAATAAATTACATATTCCATGTAGCAATGGATTCATACAAGTGTATAATTTTCAACTAAATTCTGTTTTGTTTTTAAAGTGATACACATGTTTAAAATAAAGAGTTACTCTATGCCTTGATACATAGCTTAATCCCCATGAATGTTAATCACATGATTCAGGGAAGAAGAAAAGGTGAGGCATGACTAATCACACACAGAACAACCCACTCTTCATGCAAAGCTTTTGGGCCCCTGGATATGCAGTTGTCCAGGACTCACCAGCAGAGCTAGCTGACCACACACTGGTCCAACACACCTGAGAAGAAGAAAGCGGGGTGGTGGATCCCAGTGGACACTCCTTCAAAGTCTTCGTTGTGGAGACCTAAGTAGTAAACACAAGCAAGAAAGGATAACCCAGAAAACAGCCGCTTTTGTTGCCTGGGCTATTATCTTTGCTGTGCTCAAAAACATGTCCAATTTCGTACTTTCTCCCCTGAGCATCTGTGTCAACACCACCCCAGCCAGATCTGGTGGTCACTTCCTTGTTGTCAAAAACAGGAAACACTCCTGGGCTTTGGGTCAGTGGCCAGGAATAGCTAAGTCAAGAAGCCCCTTGTCCTTGGCGGACTACTTGGGGCATACTGGAGCCACCTGAGAACTTAGTGAGACAACCCACAGATTAATCAACAATTGTAGGGTGAATTTGATTTCACCAGGAATTTTACATTGTTTGCTATGGGTGGCCTCTAAAAGAGATGAAACAGAATTGAAGGGAGAAAACTATTATCCTCTCCTCTTGTCCATTACGGATTACCCTCTGCTCCACATCAAGGTGTAGATGTATCCTGCTTGTTAAATAAGAAACACAGAACCGATTGCAGAGTTAAAAACCAGGAGGTCAGAGCAAAAGTGGAAAACCTTACCCTTCACTGCTTCTGCCGTTCTTCCTCTCCGCAAGTGACCTACTTCTGTGCGGCCTGTCTATTTAAAGACTTTCTGTTCTGTTTTCTCATTGGTTGTAAACCCAGCCACATGATCTCCTTGTCACTGCCTGTTTGTACAGACCTCCAGGTCGTCTATGGTTGGTATTGAGATTAAAGGCGTGTGTCTGCCATGCTGGCTGTATCCTTGAACACACAGAGATCTGCCTACCTCTGCCTCCCAAGTGCTGGGATTAAGGGCGTGCCCCACTACTGCTCAACTTCTGCTCTGGCTTGCTCTGACCTCAAGGCAATTGTATTGACATACAAATAAAATCACATTTCAATACAAATAAAATATCACTATATCAAGGCCTCACACAGAAGATTCATCCAAAACTTTTACAAGGAAAACACAGGAAGCTACCTGTTCTTGCAAGGGGTATTTGTCCCTCCTAAGCCCTCCTTTTTAAAAATAAATAAATAATAGAATTTTACTTCACTGTAATTTTGGCCTTGAAGATGCTCTTCTTCTCTGGAGTTTCGACTCAGAAAAGAGGACCACAGTTAGGAGCAGAGCAGAAGTTTTCAAAGATCCCTGTCTAGACTGTGCCTCCTAGACCTTCATCAGCCGACTGACCCAACCCAAAGGCCTCTCACTTCAGAACTGCTGCTGAAAAGCTCATGAGCTCATGGAGTCCCTTGTGATGCTGAATTTTAGTTGGCAACCTAACACAGTCTACAATCATAGTCACAAAGGGAGACTGTTTAGATCAGAGAGTCCCAGAGCATGTCTGTAGGGGATTATCTTGAGTTTGGTGGCCAAGGTCAGCAGACCAGCTAATTATCTGGCAGCACCTCCTGGACTAGATAATAAGGAGAAAGTTAACTGATCAGTCATGCATTCATCTCACTCTACTTCTGAATGCGAATGGGATCCCTGCTATGACAGACTGTAACATGGAATTGTAAATGAAAATAAATACTTGCTACCCCTTTAACATTTTTTTCTAGGTCCTTGTCATGGTAGAACATTATACATGTGCATAATTTATCAATTGTTTCATTTTTGTCCTTCCTACAAAATGATACAAATTACTACCTTTGTGTTTTATCTGTAAAATGCTTAATTTTACAAGTTTTTCTGTTTCTTAAACTATATGTGAATTTTGATTCATTTACTAAGTTTGGATGTTCATAATATACCTATATAAAAATTATTTTCATTAAAAAACTTCCCATTAAATGGTTTTTCCTTTGAATTGAAAATTACCAAAGAGTTTAATGTGAATTTTGTTATATACAAGTGTATGTATGTGAGCATATACATCCATATATGTATTTTTAATTCTGTAAGTGTGCACATAAAAACTTAAATATTTGCTTGTTAGTGTTATGTGCTGAAAATCCTCTGTATTAACTGGTAAAATTTTTCTGTAAAGTTTTCTGTGATTTGTTTTGTGGTGCTAATGCTTTCAGAGATATTAAAATTCCTTCCTTTGTCATTTTTTTATTACATTGATCTAGTGATTAAGTTTACAGTATCAGTGCTAGGGAATAGATGGCTTTTGTTGTTGTTGTTGTTGTTGTTGTTGGTGGTGGTGGTGGTGGTGGTGCTTTGTTTATTAACATAAAAATAATTTTTCTGTTATTTGATACAAATAAATAACTCATTGATATTATGAATACCTACAAAATAAATCCAGACTTTTTCAACTATAATTTTGCATATCCATTGTACATATAAGCATGCTTACATAGAAACATGTAGTGTATATGAAACTATGTTAATTAATTTTCTTTGAGCATGATCTCACAACATATGCAGCCTAGGCTGGCATCGAACTCACTGACCTCAATTCATGATCCTCCTGTTTCACTCTCATAAGAGCTGAAACAACAGGTACACAATATCATGTTCAACTGTGCTAATTTTTTTTTAAAAATCTCTGTATTATAATGAACTTGCAAATTAAAAGACTCACATAGTCACATAGTTACATTAACATAGCCACTCAAGCATTTGGACAGCCTGGAAGTTTGTAAATCCCAATGAACATTTACACATTCAGAAGAAACATTCTGAAGTCATGGGGTTTCACTTTAGATTTTCTACATTCACTAACAATTATATTTTTATGCTGGTATCCACCACAGGAAAACACCTGATACAGCATCATAAGTGTTATATTCTGCTGCATGACACAGGAAAATGTAATGGAATTCAGCTACTATCACAAAAGCTACTACTTGGAAAGGTTAAAGACTTTTCTAAAAGTCAAGCCATGGCTTAAGAAGTCTTGGTGATATTTTAGCTTTGGATATATATTATCAAGTTCCTACAATGATTTTCTTGTATGCTATGTGTGGTTCCAAGAACTTCTAACAGTGTATTTATCTAAAATACCTATCAAGCATCCAAGGCCAAACAATCTCCTGATCTAAGGTTACGCCCTTATGGGTACAACCTATGTCACATGTCTCCTAAGTCAGGTTAATAGCTTTTTTTTTCTTGTGCAATTTAAGCTGAGACCCTTGTGTGTGTGTGTGTGTGTGTGTGTGTGTGTGTGTGGCTTTTTTGAGACAGAGTTTTTCTGTGTAGTTTTGGTGCCTTTCCTGGATCTTGCTCTGTAGACCAGGCTGTCTCACAGAGATCTGCCTGGCTCTGCCTACCTCTTGAGTGCTGGGATTAAAGGCATATGCCACCACCTCCCAGTGAGACCTTCTTTTCTTATACAGCCTTACCAACATTATAGACTCCTAACTTCTTACCTAACAACGTCTAGGAATGTAGATTGAGCACACAAATTCCCTTTTTGATATACTAACCACTCATTAGTTCTCAGTTGACCTCCTCCTTTACCACTCCCCTTTTGGGTTGTAAAAGAAAGCCTGAAGGTCACTGCCTGAGGAAAACTCTTACCAGCCTTTATGACCCTGTAAGAATTCAAGCCTGGTGACCTTGCTTTGCCAGAGGATCACTATGGCTTGAGTTTATAACTGAATACCTGAGAGACTTGGGGAGAACTGAGAGGTATAGGATTTTGAGGAGAGAACTTGAGGATGAGATGGAAGATGAGGAAAAGCCAGATAGAGAAGTACTGGATGGGTAAGAATGACATGAGAAAGACCTAGATGAGGCAGAATTAAGATGAGAGAATAAGATAGATCTTAGAGGGGACAATAGATAAAGGTAGAGAGAAATCAGGCAAGAAAGGACCTAGGCATGAGAACAGAACTGAAGTTGTGTAGACAGGATTTTATCCCAGAGGAATAATGTAGATGAAAAAAGAGCTTGGTGTACTTAGATTCATTTCCTGAAAATAATTCTCGCCATTTGTAGCTTCTCTTCTGGGCCCCTAAGAAGAAGATTATTAAGGCTGGTCTTTAATAATACTTGAAAATATTTTGGCCCAAAAGGTCACATTATCTTTTTACATAATTTATCACCAGAACCATTTCACCCTGTGTATTGCTGCTCTAGACCACTGTAGTTCCTATAAGCAAATGGGTGGTGTGTAGCCTGTAGTAGGGAAGGCCTCTTAACTGCAGGATGATCTTCAAGGCTTCATCTCGAAACAGAATGCTCTGCCTCTGACAACTGGTGAGAAAAAGTCACGTAAGTAGTATGCTGACATGAAAAGCCATCAGGAAGCCATGTGTATGTCTACAATTTTGTTCCTATATAGGAAAAGGAGAACAGCTCTAAGTGAATTATACGAATACACATATTGCTGTGGATATCACTCTGTATAAATAAAACAGTAGCCAGGCAGGAAGTATAGGCAGGACTAAGAGAGAGGAGAATGGGAGAAGAGGAAGGCAGGGCGTAGACACCGCCAGCCGCTGCCATGACAAGGGAGATGTGAGGTACCAGTAAGCCACAAGCCACGTGGCAACGTATAGATTATTGGAAATGGGATGAATATAAGAGTAAGAGCTAGACAATGGTAGGCCTGAGCTAATGGCCAAGCAATTTAAATAATATAAGCGTCTGGGTGTTTATTTTATAAGTGGGCTTTCGGACTGACAGGGCTTGTCGAGGGCTGGAGAGAAGCTCTCCAGCTACATAATATTGAGGATACAATTTTAGTAATGTAATTAGCAGGTCAAAGTGTACAGTGGAAGTGAAAATATTCTTCTGAGTTTGCCCCAAAATTTCTCATCTGTTTGTACTACCATTAACATTGATGAAGTTTACCATGTTCTCTACTCAACATACATGATGTTAATTTTATCGCAACTTGACTGGTAATGGGTCTTTCTTTGGATCACCAGCTCCTGAACTGACACGGAGACTTTTTATCAATTATGAAAACATGTCCTTAGCTTAGACTTGTTCCCAACTAGCTCTTAAACTTAAATTAACTCATTTATATTAATGTGCATTCTGTCACCTGGTTCTCTCTGTACCGTATGCCAGACTTCCTCTGCATCTGGCTGGTGAATCTCCTGTGCCTCAGATTTTCCCAGAGTTCCTATCTCTCACCAGAGGTCCCACCTATCTTCTCCAGCCTACCTCTTGGCTAATTCTCTTTATTAAACTAATCAGAAGGTGCCTTAGGCAGGTGAGATAGAACAGAGGCACATTTTCACACAGTATACAAAAAGATTATCCCAACATTGACTAGGCTAAGAGATACCATCTGGATATCTGAACTAGCAAAATATTAATTCTATGTATGTCTATGAAATGTTTATGGAAGAGATTGATATTTGAGTCAATAAGATAATTAAGGAATAAACACCTTCATCAATGTAAGTGATCATAATACCATCCATTGGGGAGGGCTCAAATAGAACCAAAGGTGAAGGAAATCTGGATTCTCACTCTCATGATTGTTGGGACATTTGTCTATTTTGACCCTGAAGATCTTGAGGTCTTCACACTTGAATCATACAATTGGCTTTCTTGCCTCTCTATTTTTCAAGGAGCACATTGTATAAGTTCTCAGCCTTCATAATCGCACTGACCAATTGCCAAAATTAAGGCTGTTTAATTCATCATTTATCATATACTGCCTATCATCTATCACAAGATTCCCTCTCAGATTCAGTTCTTCATCAATTATTAGTGATATGTGTATGATAATAAGTATATTCCCCATGTCACTCAGAAACTTCTCTAAGTATGTATACTTTTAATAGTTTGTGTTTAGTCTTACGCTTTGATCACTTTTACCTGCAAACCGATTTATTACCAAACCAAATTTTTGGGTCACAATTCAAGTTATTAGAATTGAATGACAGTTGTTTTTAACAGAGAAGGGTGAATGTATTTAAATTTGTAGTTTTTTTTATTTAATAAAAAAAAGGTTTTTTTCCCATTCCATTCCAAGTCTCCCCTCCATCCCTTCTCCTGCCCCCTACCTCCCTCCATTCCACCCTCTATCCACTCCTCAAAGAGGGTAAGGCCTCCCTTGGGGAGTCAACAAAGTCTGACATACTAAGCTGAGGCAGGACCAAACTGCCCCTCCCCCAAGCCAAGGCTGGGCAAAGTATCCCACACTAGGAAATGTGTTCCAAAAAGCCATTTTGTACACCCAGGATAAGTCCTGGTCCCACTGCCAGGGACTCCCCAAACAGATCTAGCCACATAACTGTCACCCACATTCAGAGGGTCTAGTTCAGTCAGAATTCTCAAGAGAAGAATCTCAAATGGCCAAATACATTTACGGAATTGCTCAACATCCTTAGCCATTAGGGAAATGCAAATCAAAACAATACTGAGATTCCATCTTACACCTGTCAGAATGACTAAGATCAAAACCACTGGTGACAGCTTACATTGGAGAGGGGGTGGAGTAAAGGGAACACTCCTCCACTACTGGTAGGAGTGTGAACTTGTACAACCACTCTGGAAATCAGTATGGTGGTTTATCAGAAAATTGGGAATCAATCTATCTCAGGACCCAGTAATATCACTACTGGGCATATTCCCAAAAGATACTTAATCATTCCACAAGGTCATTTGCTCAACCATGTTCATAACAGCATTACTCATAATAGCCAGAACCTGGAAACAACCTAGATGTCCCTCAACTGAAGAATGGATAGAGAAAATGTGGTACATATACACAATAGAGTATTACTCAGTAGTAAAAAAAAAAAAAAAAAAATTGACATCATGAAATTTGTAGGCAAATAGATGGAACTAGAAACAATCATCCTAAGTGAGGAAACCCAGACCCAGAAAGACAAATTTGTAGATTTTAAATCTGTTTCTTTTATAAATTTCATCTGGTATTACTAGACATATTAATCTAATCCATTTTTTAACTTTTTTTCAGGCATAAAGTTTACCGTCTAAAGTTCATTTTTTAACAGAATGTTTTATTGATTCTTTGGGAATTTCACATCATGTACCCCAGTCCCACTCATTTCCCAGTCCCTCCATATTTTCCCTTCCCTTGTAGCAACACCTCTCCAAAGAAGAGCTTAAAAAGAAATAATATAAATAAATAAATGATATGAATAAAAATATTAATTAAAAAACAAACAAAAAATCAAACAACAACAAAAATACTTCACTCTTCCATCTCCCCACCCCATCCCTTATCATTCATCTTAGTGACATTGAGAGATGCTGTGTCCAAACAGCTTGTAATGTGCTGTTGGTCAGGTTTAAGACCTCTAGCTTCTGGTATCTATCGATACTGGACTTTCATCAAAACTCCTCTTGGATATCCTGCAGCTGCCCCAAGTCATGGAGATACTGTGGCTATAGTACCACAGGACCAGTCCCTTCACGTGCTTTGGCAGATGTTTGGGAGTGCCAATTCTAAGCCCTGGATGTACACCTGGATGTACCTAACTGGCTTAATGCTAAGCAGTTAGGCAGGTAATTCCAGGCTGCTGGGACCACGCCCACCCCACGGGAGAGGGCAGAACCAGCTCTCCCAAGTACAAGAAAGGAGCAGCTCTGCCATGCCAGGGTCATCGGGGTCTATTATTTGGTGGTCCGGGATGGGGTGGGAGAGGCTTTCCCCAGGCCAGTGAGGAGCAGAAATGGGAGAGGAAGCTCAGCACTGCCCTCGTCCTCTAACATATGATTCAGCACATGGTTCACATGGACCCTGCAGTAACATGGGCCATGGACATCAACACAGATCCTAGCTGCAGCAGGAATCTGGACCCAGACATGGCCAGCAGCAGCAGCTTAGGCCTAGACGTCACCCATGGGCTCGGGTAGCATTGCAGACCTCCCTCATCAGCATGGGCCGTGGCCATATTGGGGTCCAAGGCACAGGCCGATGCTGGGGCCATGCAGATCTGAATTCATTTTCTTTCAGCCACTAATACAAGTGTAACTTTACTTTTCCATGCCATTGTTTAAACCTTGCTAGCATTCTTGTTATATAATTCCATTCCAATAGATAAAATATTTATTTTACAGTTTGGGTCACATTTCTACAGTTTTCCATAAAACAGTGTTGGGAGAAGAGAATTGGTGATCTATCTTCTGAATAATAAGCATGTATGAAATTCTCAAACAATAACAAGAGAATACAGTATTATAACAAGAAGATATCTGATTAATTACACAAAGATAAAACACCCATGTGTTTTGCCCACAATAGTGAGGTGTTGATGATTCCACCATTCTTTCAAGTTAATAAGTTTGATTGATTAAATTGAAATTTTATAGCTGCTGAAAAATAATCAACAAATCCTCTGGGTCAGTTCTTTCTTATTTATAGCACTTAGAATTTCATCAGTGTCCTGTGTTTTCTTTCTTTCTTTCTTTCTTTCTTTCTTTCTTTCTTTCTTTCTTTCTTTCTTTTTTTGTTAATTTCTTTCTCTCTTTCTTTCCTTTTTTTTTCCCTCCGAGACAGGGTTCCTCTGTGTAACAGATCTGGCTGTCCTGTAACTCACTTTGTAGACCAGGTTGGCATAGAATTCACAGAGATCTGCCTGCCTCTGCCTCCCAAGTGCTGGGATATTATGCAGGCATGTGTCACGATGCTCTACTGTTTCTAGAGGCTTATCTGCACTCTTACTAAGCAGAAAGGCCCAGTAACTCGGGCACAGGCAGAAATGGGCACTGAATTTAGGAAGCAGAAGCATCCTAAAGTACAGAGTACACATCCCTGCATTGTGTTCAAAATGCAGGAAATAGTTCTATCTTCTCACTACAGCAACATCCTTATCCTTGAGGGGAGAGTTTGAAATAAAACCATTCAAGAAACCCTTCCTGTGCCACATGTTTAATGTATAAGTCCTGGCATGGTTTTGTTCCTCTTATAAACGACATCACTTTTCTGTCATGGTCTAATGGGATAATTTGAAGCATTACATATTTAGCCACCCTATATTTAAGTATGAATAACCTAACTGATTTAACCTATGTTCTAAATCTGTGCAATTAAGTGATTATTTTTTCTTTTCTGAGTAATTTTCTAGTGTTTCTAATGAGTCTAGAGTTTCTTCCCTTTTATGAAATGTGTTGAGCACTGTATTCTCTGTCTTTTAAGTCCTTCTAATTCCTTATTGTTATTTACTAATCCTTCCCCATTTGTCTTTTTTTTTTTTGTTGTTATGAGAGAGTTTCTGGATTCCCATTCTATTATTGATATGATTCATTGCAGAATCTTTGAGTTTCATATTGTCTAACTACATCATTGCTCAGAATGAAATTTCCACTATCAAAAGTTTATCTACTTAAAGCTCCTCACACAGATGACTTAGTGGCTCATATTGGTAAGATCTGCTGAGGAAGTAGGAGCAGGAGAACCCGGAATGGAATTTAATGCCAGTGTGGGCAACACCTGCTGAGCCAGCCAGATAGCTCAGCAATTAAATCATTTGCTGCCAAGCCTGACAACTAAAATTCCATCACCAGAACCCACATAGCGAAGGAGAAAAGAGACTGCCTCAAGTTGATCTCCGAGCTCTAACTGAACACCTTGCCATATCCATGCATATAACAAACACATTGTATGTGTGCCTGCACACACACACACACACACACACACACACACACACACACACACACCACAGAGAATAAAGATGAAAAGCTTTTAATCTTTCCACACAAATCTAATACTAATTTGTTTTTAAACAGTTTTGATTATCAGTGATAATGGAGCACATTCATATTACTACCTACTTAAAAATGAATTGATTCTCAATGGCATCTACAATTGTCCTTTCTCCGAATATCTTTATTTCATCATTTTCCCCTAAAAACAAAAAAAAAAAAAAAAAAAAAAAAAAAAACCTTAAATTCTAGTCTATTACCCTAAATTTCTTGTGTCATTGAGCATCTCTCCCTATCTTCACCATTTGAATAAAACTTTAATCTTTTCAGTACATGCTGTACTAGAAAAGGGTTGTAGACAGTATTGAAACATAATTTTGGAAGTAAACAATTTTTTAATTAAAAAACAAGTGAAAACTCAGGCTGCCTTCAAGCTTCCCAGTAATTCTCAGTGGAAGAAAGAATGATGCTGTACTGGGGAGCTGATGTAGGGAGCATGGGCTCTGGGCTCAGACTCAGGTCAAGAACTTACAATTACCAGCTTTATGAGCCTTGACAAGCTACACGGTTTTTTTTCTATGTGGTATAATCTACAAATTAGTGTCATCAAACTTGTTGGAAGACAGAGTAGTTTAAAAGGTCCTGAGTCCATAGACCATGTAACACTAAGATAGTATAGCATGAATTCATGTGTGGTATTAAAAATAAGATTTCAACAATGTTAAAACACACCATCATATTATCTCCTGTTAGTAAGCTAGTCAGAGACTGCCATTAAATGGTAATTTAATGCTTCAATGACAATCCTCAGTGACCATCCATCACACTAGACTCCTGTTTTGTTTGGAGTTGAGTTCTGTACACCAAGATTTTTAGCAGCTTCTCACACTCTTAATTTCATTGCATTGAGCCAGATAGGGTATGCTCATTCATATATTTCTATATATTAAGTAATAAAGTTCATTTCTATACTTTAGGACTTTTTGTCTTTGATCATAGAAAGCATGCTGTTTCACTGTTGTTAGAAAAATAAGTTAAAGAATTATAATCATTCTTCTAATGAGAAGTAAGTCTGCATTAATGATAAATTTATGCCCTTTGTCTTAGTTGGGCTTTCTGTTGCTGAGAAGAGACACCATGATCATGGCAACTCTTATAAAGGAAAACATTTAATTGGGGTTGGCTTACAGTTTCAGAGTTTAGTTCATTATCATAGTGGCAAGTGGCATGCAGGCAGACATGGCGAAGGAGGAGGAGCTGAGAGTCCTACATCTTGACATGCAGGCAGCAGGGAGATACTGTACCACCCTGGGCATAGCTTGAGCATATAAAACCTTAAGGCGTACCACACTTTCTCCAACAAGGCCACACCTGTTTCAACAAGTCCACACTTCCTAATAGTGCCAATCCCTATGGGCCCAGCATTCAAACACAAGAGTCTATGGGGATCATGCCTATTCAAACCACCACACCCCTCTTCTTTAATCTTTAATTTTAATATACAATGTGTGTTTAATCAATGGGTGGACTATTATATGATTTTTGAATTTGGCATGACATTTATTTGCAATACAAGTAGGCACACCATTGGATATACTTAACCAAAGTCATGATAACAAAGAACTACGAACAAATTTCTGCATGAGTGACAAGACCTGTGCCAAGTCAGAGTGACAGTATGAAACTATTTGTTATGTTTCACCAAAATTTAATAGATAATAAGTAGGAAAATGTATGTTTTAAAACTGATGAATCATGCTTAGTACTTTATATAATCTAAACTCAAGTAGATGCATACTATACAACTTCTGTCCCAGGCTTTTTCTTTTAGGCCACCAACCAGATCCCAAATCATGGCACAGAGACTTCTTACTTGTTTTGAGAGCTTGGCCTAGCTTAGGCTCATTTCTGGCTAGCTCTTTTTCACTTAAATTAACTTGTTTCTCTTTATCTACCATTCGCCTTAGGATTTTTTAACTTTTCTTTCCTTCTGTTTATCTTACTTTCACTGCTTCTTCTGTCTGTCTTGCTGTGGTCTGCCTGGCTTCTTGACAGGGGTGTGTCCCTCTACTTCTCCCTCATCTTCTTCTGCTTCTTCTCTTCTTTTCTCTTGAGCCTAGATTTATCCTCCTATTTATTCTCTCTGTGCGCCAGCCCTGTCTGTTCTTTTTCTGCCTATCTATTGGCCATTCAGCTCTTTATTAAAGACCTATCAGGTGCCTTAGGCAGGCAAGGTGAAACAAATTCAACACGTTTTTTTACATAATTAAACAAATACAGTATAAGCAAATGTAGCACATATTTACATAGTAAAATAGTACACTACAAACTCCAGTTAAATAAACAGAAGAAATTGTATGCGAAGTGAGGTAGTGGATATTATCAAGATGCATTGTCTTCATGTGAACTTCTTTAAAATAATAAATAAAAATAACTTTTTAAATGTACTGTGGGAAATGTTACTGGCAGAAGGAATATAGAGAAGATAGATCAAGTAGAATGTAGGACAATTTGTTAGAACATTGCAATGAATCTATTTAATGTGTTAATGTGGACACATGGCACTATGCATTTGTCAAAAACCCATAAGCTTTATAGTACAAGTGAAAAGAACAAAAACACTTTAGGAACAGAATATCCCAGAGGGAAAGCAAACAGTTTCAAGAGAATTGAGCTGTATTACAAATGTAAAGTCATCTCACTGAAGAGCTTGGGAGTAAATATGAAAAATAATGAAATGTACAAAATTAAAGCTAGTGGAGCTGTTCAAAGTCACACTACTTTATAGTTATTTCAAACAACGGCATCAATTAATAATTCTGATGTTATGTATGTGTACCAGAAATGAAATATCACACTAATGGACAGTAGGTGATAGAAAACAAGTTTCTCATTGTTGTAAAATGTATACATATGCAAATCACAAAAGCTAAATCAATCCATGCATAAATATATGCACAGGCTTGTAGCAAGAGAGAGATGTGTGTTTCTAGTGCTAGAATAGGATGTAGATAGAGATGATGAACCTAGAACATGTATAATACCAATGTATAAAGAAGTTCTAAGAGGCAACATGTTAAATTGCTGGAGTTGTGAAATGGAATGCAAGAGACAAAGAGTTCCCAATGGCCACAGCTATAACAATTTGAATGAGTAAAGTAAATAACATAAAATTGGATGTTAATAAGAATTATGAATTAAATATCCATGAGCCCATATACTTATAACTAAATGCTAAGTGACAAATTAATTTTAAGGAGCTCAATAGTCTCTTTTACATTAAAATAATTTCTGTAGATAACCTATCCTAAAAATTAAAGAAATAAAAGAAACATTTTAAATGATAACAAAAATCTCCATCCCTTAATAATGGACTATACATAATGAAAACACTGAACAATTTTACAAGTACTTTGCAGGTTTGATAAATACTGCTTTAGTTGGCAATAAAGGCCAACATGAGTGACAGATTATGTTGAGATGGTATGATTACAACTATAATTTTTATGTGTGAAGGTCTAGAATATAGTGCCCAGTTCCTCAACTGAATATTAACTTAAGCATAACTAAGTAGATGTTTTATGAATGAATTCAGTCTGCAATCAGTTGACTTTAGGTAGAGATGAACCTCAGAGATATAATTTGTCCACATCAAATCAGAGGAAAGCCTTAAGATGATGCACTGCGATGTCTCACAGTAGAAATTGTATGTAAAAACTGCATCAATGCCTGGCTGAATCTCTGGACTATGATCTACAAATTTGAGATATACCAGTCCCCATGACTGTGACACTATTCCTTAAAATAAATCCCATCATATGGAGTAAAGTCATGTTGTATTCTTTAATTTATTTTTAGTTTTGGCTATATCTGTTTCATTGTATGTATTTGTGAGCTAGAAATTGATATGCATAAACATTGACTATCTTAGTATATTTATTCTATTCTTTCAAATGTATCTTAGACATATGAGAATAAAGTAGCCATTAAAATGTAATTATACAGCATTTTAATTGTCTCAGTGTTTGCTTCCTGGAACTCATGTCATGGAAGGATAGAACTAATCTCTCTCAAGTTGTCCTATGCCCTCTACAAGTGCACTGTGGCACATTGGCACACACACTCCAACACAAAAACATAAAAACTTAAATTGAAAAACTTAACAATAAAGAAAGACAACAGTTATTATGAAGCAATAATTGAAGACATGTGGTTTATCAGGCTGTGTTATGAGAGCAAATTTTTTATATTAAATTAGTTTTGTCCCTTTAATATAATCCTTTTTATGTCAGTAGCATAAGCTAACAGGACCTTGGACTCTGGAATTAAGGAATATTTTCTTTTGAAACAAATTTCTAGAATTTGAATTTTTTTTGCTAAGCTTTTCAGAAATAAATTATGCATATAAAATGGGAAAATATGATAAAAGTTACTACCAGGGTCAGTATTGACCATCAATTTAATTTAAAATATAATTAAATATGTTTCTTTTCAAACAAAAAGAGGGTAATGCCCATTTTAAACATAAGGCTCATTCAATAGAGGAATGAGTAAATATGGCTGGCTATTTTTTCCCAAGTACCTGAACCAAAATCATTTTCAGGTAGATCTCTGTATTCACCAATCATCTTTTCTTCCTTAAACAAGGACACAAGAAGACACTTAGGTTGATTGATAGAAAGTTGACTCATGATGTCTCTCAGTTGAAAATCATCTGATAATTACTTTTTGAATGGCCGAGACATGTTCATTGTTTCAGGAACAGAAACTGTAATGAAGTGGGCAGTATGATGTGCGTGTAAGTCATGGAGGCTGAACCTTGTCCTGCAACATAAATATTTACACTTCAACCCACTCAAGAAACTCAATTTCTGTTAATTAAGTCTACAAATTTAAAACAGCATTGGTATTTTTCATATAAAAAGTATAGTAAGTTGAAGATAGTACTATAATATATGTATACAAAACAGACTTATGATTCAGTGAAGACTGCACTCTTTCCTGTGAGTTATTTTTTTTTAAATCTTTTCAGAATTTGCTGCATTGTAAAATATAAACAACAAGTGGTTACTTCCTTAAGAATGTGATACTCATTATTAACAAAAGAAATGGCTATTGAGGGGGTTTATATATACATGGCATAGATATCAATACAACCTTGTAAAGACCAAATCTTCTACAATGATTAATTTCAAATAAAATTATAAATAAAATGAATGTACATATCTACTAATGAAGTCAAGCTTCCACAGGCCAGACATCCCAACCGAGACTATGCTGAAGTAAATGGACTAGAATGATACAAGTCTACCTGGAAATAAATGAACTGTGGAAATTTCATATGAAGTGAGCAGCATTGCATCTGGTCCTTTCTATATAAATAATAGTTAACTGTGATAATTTCTAAATTAAGTGATATCCTGTGCTTAGGATGCTTTTATTTTAAAGTTAGAAAATGATTTTTCTTTAATCTTAAAGCTGAGGTTGTGATTTCCTTTGGCAGAGTTCTGATTTCAAACCTACAGAGATAAGGTAGAACTGCCATATTGCTTAAGTTGCTAAAAGTCTGGTATTTAATACTGAATGTATGTGTACTATGCATAAGTGGTGTGTGTGTGTGTGTGTGTGTGTGTGTGTGTGTGTGTGTGTGGTGTAAAGGTTATGTGTGTGGGTGTGTGTGTGTGGTGATATTGTGTTCCCCAAAATATTGTGTACCCTAATAAACTTATCAGGGGTCAGAGAACAGAACAGCCACTGGATATAGAGGCCAGAAAATGGTGGCACCACACGCCTTTAATCCTATCACTTGGGAGGCAGAGATCCATCTGGATCTCTGTGAGTTTAAGCCACGCTGGAAACTGTCAGGCATGGTGACTTACACCTTTAATCCCAGGAAGTGATGGGAGAAAGCAGAAAGGTATTTAAGGCATGAGAATGAGGAAGTAGATGCTGGTTAAGCTTCAGGCTTTCCAGAAGCATTTCAGCTGAGATCCATCTGCATAAGGACTCAGAAACTTCCAGTCTGAGAAAACAGGATCAGCTGAGGAACTGGCAAGGTGAGGTAGCTGTGGCTTGTTCAGCTTCTCTGATCTTCCAGCATTCACCCCAATACCTGGCTTCAGGTTTGATTTTATTAATAAGACCATTTAAGATTCTGCTACAGTGTTGTATGTGGTGTGTGTGTGGTGTGTGTGTGGTGTGTGGTGTGTGTGTGTATATGTGTGGCATGTGTATGTTTGTGTGTGTGTAGGAGTGTGTGTATGTGTGTGTGGTGTGTGTGTGTGTGTGTGTGTGTATGTGTGTGTGTGTGTGTATGTAGGAGTGTGTGTGTGTGTGTGTGTGTGTGTGTGTGTGTGCTTTAGAGTCAGGTGCACATGAACCACTCCTGCATGTGGAGACTAGAAGAAACTTTCCTAGGTCAGTAATTCCTTCTAATCAGCTCTGGAAGGCACAGCTCTGGTCAAGATCTAGCTTGTGCCATAAGTGTTTACCCTTGTTCACAAAAACAGCTTCAAAAGTATCCATGACAACATATATACACCATCACTTCAAATACCTCCTTGTGAGTTTGGGGCCTCTTTGTGATAGTCAAATATCAGAGTAAGTCTTATGAGTTCAACTAATTTGTGGATAATAGAGCTGGTTTAGAGAACACCTAACCAGCTATCCACTGTGGTACTGAGTGGCAGGACACAGAGCTTGTAATGCTGCAGTGGAACAGGTTCCTGGGACAGGCTGACAAGACAGTCAGATAAGACTTTAGCTTACTGATAAGGATCAAAATATCTAATCAACCTGCATTTTAATTTTTAAAGGATTAGCTCTGATGGTCACTGCCAGCCAAATAAACTTAAATGTTAGAAAAACCACAACCTAGCCACTGGAGAAAAGAAATCACAACTTGGAGAAATGCTTTACGATCCATTATATCTGCATGTAAGGAAGAGCACAATAGCCCACTCTTACTCATGATGATTAGTCCACTTTCATTTGGTAAGAATTGTCTTGGGCAAACATCTCCAGCGCTATTCTTGGATTTAACCATTAAATTTCTTTTTTTAAATGTGAGTTCTATTTCTATGTTTGTTCATCTAGCACCATTTATGGAAACATAAAGAGAATAATCATAACACGAAACAATACAAGCCTCTCCATTGCGCTGATTAACTCTAATGATGCGAAGATGAATGGAGTGTTCAATCATACGCTGAAATTTGCTAGTGAGCTATGGTTAATAATATTACAAGGACAGTGAGAATATCATGGATTTAAATCCTGTCTCTGGAAAGTGCTGGGTCTTAGCCAAATGCACTGTCAACCACGCTGTCAATTAATTGTCAATTACCAGTGCCAAGGTAAAGGCGAGTTCTTTGTTTTCTGAGCAAACAATTCATTGAGAAGATTGTTTTAATTATAAATCTCTCACGTCCTTCCACATTAAGTGTCTTGCAAAAGGTTGAATAGTCATTAATATCTCACAAAGCTTAGCCTTTGGAGCAATTGTTTAAAAGCTATTTTGCAATTATAAGCAATACACTAGCTAGACAAAACTAGAGTCCACAACTATTCTTATAATGAGTTGGAAACATAACAATACATGTAACTCTGGAAGTCAAAGCATACTTCATTCTCCATAGCTTCCCATGGAGTAAAGGGTTAATTTAACGTATATAGTATAGCTTCTGCAATTTGTATGCATTATTTCTTGATATGAGAGACACAGGAATTGGCACTCTATACTTTTCTTAAGACTCAAAAAAAAGTGTATATTGGTCTCTTAGGTACTAAGCTACTATGACACACATTTATTTGGTAAGTTTTTTTAATTGAATACTTTTAATTTTATAACTAAAGGATAATAGGCACATGTTGCACTCAAAATATATCTCTAAATAAATAAGTGATTAAAATTATTCTCTCCTTCTTTGTAATTTAATTATTTCAGGGTGGCTATAGTTGTCTAACTATAAAATTAAATAATTTTTAAACATGTTATGATAATGGCATGTGCTTAAACTCAGGAAGTTGTTAATCAGCCCCAAACTGCTAATGAAATCGGTCCTGTCTTGGTAACACAACAAAACCAAGCTTTAAAAAATGTTGGATTTTGTACACTGATTATATTTTAGTTGTAAAATGCTGAAGAACACAGAAAATACAAACAATTCAGGCTCACAATGGAAAAAGCTGCCATTTTAATGTTAGGTTATATTTAATGACCTATATTCTTTCACTTCTAATGATCTTTTTCAGAAAAGTTGCCTTTGACTACTCTGAAAATTATTGCTACCAGTTTTTTTTTCTGTCACATCAACCAATTCTCTACACATACATATTTACTAAAGTAAAAGTCTGTCCACTTTTATTTTCCAACAGTCCCTGCAGAAGAAAAGCACCAGAGACTCACCATGTTACACTGTCTCTAAGTTCATATTGGCACATAGGATGCTCTAATAAATAAATGTTGAAAGGATAGATGGAATGAATGAATACAGAAGCTTGTGAAGCCAGCTCCTGCAGTGGACCATCAGACTGTGGAAGAAGCAAAGAGGCTATAATGAATCTTCTAAATTCCAGTCCTCCTGGAGATCTTCACATCAGCATTCACCAGGAATGATGTCTGAGAGTGCCTAGGCAATAAGGAGAGATTTATGTCATTCATGAAACACATATCAGAGGTCAGTTGAAACATTCCGCAGTATCACACCACGACACTTATTTCTGGTTGAAGTCGAGGCACAGACCATCACACGACCAAACGAGGCAACCAATGGTGCAGTGTTCTCACATGAAGAGACATCAAGAGACCTGTCAGTAGGGAACATCTCTGTTTACTTTTGTCCTTGCACAAATCAATAGTACAGATTCAAGCTGCAAGCCTGACTCAATTTGTGGGTATATTTTCAAGAGTAAGCCCATGAAATAAATAAAAACAGATTGATTTTGATTTTATTTTCTGTCTATGTGACTCAGTTTCCACAGACTTTTTCCAGTCTGTCATAAAGAGTTTGCTGGGAAAGACCAAGAGGCCAGAAAAGAGCAGGACCACAAATGTGGAGAGAGAAGCTCTAAGATTTGCATTAAACAATAGTGCCAAATGATAACCAAGGAGAACCATTGCCAATTATGATACTTCCTGCCTGCATCCTAAATGGCTTCCTCCATTCTGATGACCCCAAATCTCTATTCCCTATTTGAGAATTCTTAAAATTTGTTTTATTCCTTCATGATTCTCTTATCCCTGAATGTGGTTCTCTTGCGTAGCCCACACAGGTGCCATTCTGTGAAGCCTTATGTAACAGGAATCTTAAAAGGTCTTATTAAGGAAACTCAAACCCAAGGCCAGTTATTGGGGTGATTGCTGGAAGATCAGAGAAGCAGAACAAGCCACAGCTATCTCACCTTGCTAGTTCCTCAGGTGATCCTTTTTCCTCAGGCTGGAAGATTCTGAGTCCTCCTCCACGTGAATCTCAGATGAACTGTGTTGCTCCAAAGCCTGAACACTTAACCAACCAAATGCTTAACTAACTACATGCTTTTTCTCACTTAGTTCCTAGTCCTCAAGCCTTATACACCTTTCTCTTTCTGCCCCCACTCCCTGGGATTAAAGGTTGGGTTTCTGGGATTAAAGGCATGGGTTACCATGCTTAGCTGTTTCTAAAGTGGCCTTGAACTCAGAGATCCCATAGCTCTGCCTCCCAAGTGCTGGGATTAAAGGTGTGTACCACTACCACCCAACTTCTGCTATAGCTTACTCTTCCCATTTTCTAGCCACCATTTTTGGCTTTGTTCTAGTGGCTGTCTATTCTGTGACCCAGATATGTTTTTTTCTGGGAACACACAATATTTCAGGGAACACAATACCCACCACAGCCTTATGCTCCAGACACAAAGTAGCTGATGAGTTTTTGTTTAAAACACCTTTGTTATTTTAGCTTCACAAACAGATACAGAAAATTAGTTATGATATTAAAATGATTGTCCAGGAAATTATAACAACAAATAATTTGTTGAGTTTCAGTGAATTTTCCCCTTTCTTTTGCAATATACATATAGAAGTTAAGACATATAGATGGTTGTGATATAAAAATAAAGCCTACCCTCACTGGATAATTAGCTAAGACAAAAACTAATGCAAAATATTCATCCTATATCCTACACAATTGTATATCATATGAAACTATGTACTTTTCTCAAAATTATATGTACACCCTATGAATTAGAAATATATTTCATATCATCATGTACTATATAATGTATAAGTTGAATTTTGTACAAAAATGAATTTAATGTTTGTCCATTGAAAGTATATATTTATTCAATGGAAGACATAGTTTATTTGGAAAAGCAAAGACTAGAATATATAATTTGCAATTATACACAAGTTCTTTGGTACAGGAAAAACAATTAGCCATTTTCCACTGCCATTTGAATACCAAGATGAACTGAACTAGGCAAAGAGAAAAGAAGGAGCTGAACTCATTCTATGAAGAATTAGAAAAGCTAAAATTTTAAAGTTTCCTTCAGCAACTAGTCTGCAGTAACTCACAGATTACTAACAACTTATGCAAGTTTTATATGCCGATTCCATCTGCTCTTCATTAAAAAAAAAAGCTCATTGCCATAGCAACTGCCACATGCCATGGTATTTATGCTGCATCTGATGTACAAAGCATAGTTTGTGTAGGAAGGAGTGTGTGTGTATATGATGTGGCAGCTGTCGTCTCTGCCATTTTGTTGCTGCTCTAGAATAAAACAAGTAGTGGTTATGAATACTCATTTGAGTAGTGATACTAGTGCTCATTTAACTAAATCCTCACCCCAAAATCCACATCTATTCAGCACACTCCTTTGCTAACACCATATTCATAAAAGGGACTGTATAAAATGACTGTTTAAAGAGAAATCCTATTTTTCATCTTATTTGTTTTTAAGAGTCTCAGTAAACTCCTTTTCTTTGTCTCTGAAAGAGCCAGTGGCATGTTCAAATTGATATTTTAATATCAACCTGTCTTCCTAGATAATGACATTTATCCTTCTAGAAGAACCTCTGTGAAATGAACTCTGAAAATATGTGTCAGTTCCTTTGTGTCTTGCAATTTTCTTTTCAATTGTTAGAATCCAATTGGACATCAGATAAAGTTTGGAAACATGCCCTAGTAGATACTGCTTATGCATTCTTCACCATTAAATCTTTTCCTGTCTTCTGCTGTAGAGACTGTAAATGTTGTACACTTCCTTCCTATTACCTTGCAAAGCTAACAGCTTAGGATTCTAGGCTCTCTTGCAGCTATATACAGCTGGGCACTGCATCAATGAGATAAAATTAGAAGTTGCTTGGGGGTATGTTAGTGGTTTGAATTAGAAATGTCCTCCATGGGCTCAGGCATTTGAACACTTCATTCTCAGTTGCTGGTACTGTTTTGGAAGGCTTGGGAAGTATAGCCTTCCTGAATGAGATATACTGGAGGTGGGATTTGAGTGTTCATAGCCCCACCCTACTACCAGTTCATTCTATTTGCTTTGTGAATGAGGCCAAAGTTTCCTGCTTGCACTGCCATACCTGTCATTTGCTGCTATTTCTCCCTATAAAGAAGGGACTCTGCCCTTCTGGAACCATAAGCCAAAATATGCATTCTCTTCTATGAATTGCCTTAGTCATGGTGCTTTATCACTGGATAAGAAAAGTAATTAATACAGGATGTATCTGGAGAAAGCTTGCATACGACGGTGGGGGTGGGGGTGAGTTCAGAAACAAAAAGACATAGCAGGTGTTGTTTGCACTTCCTCTTGTCCCACAGAATTGCTGTCTGAGTTTCAAAGGGCATTAGTAAGCATGGTAGAGCAAACAGAAGAAACAGATGCTAGGAAAGAAAGCATCATGGCAAATCTTTAATTCCAGCACTTGGGAGGCAGAGGCAGGAGGATCTCTATGAGTTTGAGGCTAGTCTGTTATGGGTAGGATGTTTCAAAACAGCCATAGTTACATTTAGAGACCCTCCCTAGAAAGGTAAAGCACTAGGAGTAAAGAAGAGAGGTTACTCAGGAATGGTGGAACTAGTGAATAAGCTCAGTACACCCACTACCACGCCTTCTCTTGCCTGTAGGAAAAGAAATGTCAATAGGTTTTGACCATGGTCAGGGTTAGTTTCCATTAGTTGCTGGTGACACATTGAGGTTTTTATTGTTCATATAAACAAAACAGAATCTGTTCCATTTTGAAGACTATGTTGTCTACTAAAATATGATATTATGAGAAAGACAGGATGTATATTGTTATATTTTTGTAATTTTGTTTTCAAATTCCAGTTTTGGTAGCATGAGAACATTTTAGAAAGAAGAAGAAGAAGAAGAAGAAGAAGAAGAAGAAGAAGAAGAAGAAGGAGAAGGAGAAGAAATGAATCTGCCTGCTTTTACAACCAAATGATAATTGTTTTTATTCCCCAAATACCAAAACACCTAGATTCACTGTGACAGTTTACTATAAAAACATATTGATAATACAAAGTTTATTATGCCTCACTTAACTAGATCACATATTTAGGTGCAATTTCATAGTTATATGTATATTCTGAACAAAAAAAAAATAGAGATCACACTAGTAATCAGATGGGACTTCATGGCATCAAAATCATCAAAATTGAAAATACATTTTTTCCTTTCTAAAAATTAACATATTATGTTACATTTAACATCATTAAGTGAGAGAATGTTCACATTTTTTAAATATGTGCTAAGTTCAAAAACTAATTGGCAATAAGCTTCAAGCATCCAGCATCAAAATCAAGCAAAAACTAGCCTGCTTTCTGGCTCTCCTGTTGATGCTCTGACTTGGACAGACTTACCTATGGAGTCTCTCCACCCTCTATGCACACGCATCATTCCCCAAGCTGTAATGCAG
Source organism: Onychomys torridus (assembly GCF_903995425.1). Classification (NCBI taxonomy): domain Eukaryota; kingdom Metazoa; phylum Chordata; class Mammalia; order Rodentia; family Cricetidae; genus Onychomys; species Onychomys torridus. The sequence goes on along the minus strand of NC_050457.1, from coordinate 7,133,820 downwards.
TGATCTCTTTAGTGATCTTTCAATGACAGGAAAGCCTATCGAGGGAAGCAATGAAAGAGCAATAATTAGAGAACAGATAAGGAGTGGGCAATTCACTGGGGTAGCATAAACAGTGTTCTTTAACTTTCCCATGTTTAAATTTCAAAAAGTAGTTAATGATGACTGTGATGTAAAGTAATATAATGAGAACCAAAACCAATAGCTTAGATTTTAAAAGATGCTTATTTTTCTCAAATGTCTACTTAAAATTTATAGCATAGATTAAATAAAACTATATAGATGAATATATTTAACAAAATTTAGTCTGAATGACTTAGTCATAAATTCATAAATGCCTATGTGCATTAATTTAGTCCATTTATTACTTACCCATGCAATTATTCATTTATTCATTCAATGAAGTTACTGATCACTCTACAAAAATAATTTAGCCTTCTTTAAAATTACTAATCTCCCTAAAAACTGTCATCTACTTTACAATAAATACTTTGAAATCTTTGAACATCTTTAAATTCTGCTATATATTTTTATAAAAGTAACATTTAGTTTTGCTTTTTATTTTGGAGCCATATCTCCAGCTAGACTAAGCTACTGATGCAAATTATTTTTCCTTTTCTATATTTGTATAATTTTATTCTAACCTAAATTTGAATGTTAAAACAAAAATTCAGGAGTTAGTATGAAACAGGTTATAATTTGTCAAAGCATTTATCAACTTATAATTCAGTATGAATTCAATGTTATAACTATTGCCAAAATTTTTGAATGTCCAAGCCACAGCATGCAATATCCATATGCCAGTAGAAAAACATTAGCTGATTCTATAAAAGTGGGAGAGAGAGAGAGGGAGAGAAAGAGAGAGGAGAGAAGAGAGAAGTGTATTCCTGCATTGTATACTGGCAGATGGAATTTCAGGTGCCTACATCATCACAGCTATTATTAAATTATCTTTTGTGATGATACCTCAGGTAGTCATGACTTATGCAATAGGGAGTTAGGGAGACATCTTCAGTTTTTAAAGCTATTAAAATTTCTTGCAGGTGTGTTTGAGAGAAGCACAGCACAAATTCACTTGTACACTATGAGGATAAGAGACATGCAGCCCAGCCACAAGGGGCAATTAACACACACAGTGTGAGGGAAGAACAACCAGAGTTGCAAACTAAACAGAACTCGCACTGCTCTTGTCTCTCCCAATTATATTACAAAGCACAGATGTTTATTCCGCAAAATAAATGATATTGGCAGTTTTGGGCTATGATAAAACCCTACAGGATCTGCTCTCCTAAATACCCACTTTTGACTTATTTTCTCTTTCTCCTAACTACCAGGACTGGGGTTTGTTGTTTGTTGCCTCTGTGATGGGAGCCTATTAAAACAATGAGGAGTTTCACTCATTTCCTGCTGCAGCTAGCCCAGGCTCCAATATGCTACATCTGGAGGATTTCTTCCTTTGGTCACGTTGGTTAAAAGCTTACAGGATTTCATTATTAAAACTTGTAAGGTCCGTTCCCACCCAGATGTCACATATTTGTAATATGCTAGTTCTTATGATGAATGCAATTTAAATTTATTCCAGTGATCTTCAATACCAGGGACTCAAAGAAAATATTGTTTTCTCTCCTTTTATGTACCTAAGTCTCCCTGTTTTTACATGAAATGTTGATATCTTTAGCCCTTCTCTGCATTACAGAATATTCACAAGGATTTCAGAAGAAAGAACAGCATGAAGGATATAGCTTTGGCTCCCATATCTACGTGTCATTTAAGAAAACTACATTAATCAATAACATCTGAACAGTTCAATTAATGAATAAGAAAGGCAAAGAAATGGAAAAAAGATTAACAGGTCTACCCCAAAATTAGAGCCCTAAAATAAAAGAGGGCCTACAACCTCGGTGACTTGAAAAGAATATTACTGTTGAGTTAATATATAATTATCAAAACCCTTTATTTATTTTTTTCCACACACAGCAGCCTGTTTCCGTGACAACTTTCCTGCTCTGAGAATTTTCCACCTTTGATTAATGACACTTAGTAAAAGTTCTAGTGACTTACAATGAGAGAAAAAGGAGTCACTTGAACCAATGGTGAAGTACTTGCACAGCTAGCCTGTGAAAGGTTAATGGCATCATTACTAAGTTCTTTTGAGTGCATCTCTTAGTCTCTCTCTCTAGGAGAATGTTAGGCATGCTATACAGCATATTAACTCCCTCCCAACTGTAAATCCATGGGAAACTGCTCATTTTATAAGACAATCCATTAAGTTTTAAATATATGGCATCTTTTCTTTAATTTCTGCATAGTATAATTGCCTAACATAGTACAATTGATAATATTCAAGAGAATTTTTTAAATGATTCTAGATTACTCTGAAGAATAAATTTTAGATCCTCAAGACAAGGGTGAGCAAATTTCACAGAAGTTTCTGATTATTTGTGAACTGTATTTGGATTCTGATACTCTTGGGTTAAGGTTCCTATGAAGGAGTGGAGACAACTTGCTAGGGCCTTGAGGTTTACTGAACTTTCCTTATGTCATTTGCTGATACTGAGCAGTGTGCTGTACCATGCCACTACTCAGGGAGTGTCTCCACAGCAGCATGGGAAGCTGGCTGTTTCATGTACCAGAACCAGCTATGTACTCCCTGACACTCAGTATTCTAGGATTGAATAAGTGCTCTTTGAAATGTACTTTGTATTTGATATTTATGTGGTTTTTTCAAAAGTAATAAATACGGAAAATAAATAGGAAAGTTGCTCTTGAAAAGACAAAGTAAGAAAGAAGATAAAAGAATTGGCTAAGAATTGGAAAGGCAAAACAGACTGTTAGGGGGATCTAAGATGCTCTTTCAAAAGGCTGACCAAGAAAACTAACTCTGTGGAGGCTAACACTAACTTTTAGCTCACCTAATTATTATTGTTTGGAGTAGTTAAGAAGGACATTTGTTGATTAATGATCTCAGTGGGTCAAAGTCTTCCTAAGCATATTGATCATTGAAGTAATTCTAGCTTTCTTACCTGACATCTAAAAGGAACATAAGCAATTCCCCTCTGATTGAGGACAGACTTTCAGCTGGCCTGTGTCATGTAGGCACATCTGGAAATTGAGGGATTTAAACTTATCCCTATGATTCTCAAAGCACTGTATTCAGCCTCATTTAGGTCTTCTAATCCTTAGGATAATTTGAGGGCTTGGACTTTCATAGTATTCAGTGTTCCAGATCAAACACTAGTGTTAATGATTATTAGAATGATAACAGTCCTGTTATCTCTGGTTGTGAGCTGCATTATTCTCTTATAATGAAAAGGAGAAAGTTGATTTTCTAAGAATTTCCATAAATGCCTCCTGGATTTCTCAGCTGACATGAGCTAACAGCCTACTTGAAGGCTTTTAATTGCTTCTAGATTGCTTTTAACTGCTATGGCTCTTATTGCTCAGGTGCTAGAGCACTGCAAGGCTATCACTTTCTTTTTTCTATTTATACCTCATGCTACTTCACACAGTGACAATCTAAAAAAAAAAAGATGTATGATGCTATCCACTTGAGGTTCATAAATCTAATGTCTCAGTTAGTTTTGTTTGTGGGAATAAAATATCATGACCAAAAGCAACCTATGGGAAGATGAGTTTATTTTGGCTTATGGTTCCAGAGAGGGAGTCCATCATGTAGGGAGAGGCATGACAGCAGACACCTGGATCAGGAAACCCAGAGATATCTTCAATCAACAGATGAAAAACAGAGAGCAAACTGTAAGTGGGGCATGGCTACAAATTCTCAAAAGCACATCTCTAGTGATGTTTCCTCCTGTAAGTCTCCATAACCACATAATTTCTCTGAATAGTGTCCCAACTAGGGATCAAGTGTTTGAGTGCCTAAGCCCATGGAGAACACTTCTCATTCAAACCACCACATTACACTCCATGGATCCCACTGGCTGATGGCCATATCATAAAAGACAACACATTTCATCAAACTTTAAAACTCACCATAGTCTTTAACAGCCTCAAACTCAAGGTAATCCCTTAACTGTAACCCTTATAAAATCAAAAGGCAAATTACACACTTCCAACCTACAGTGGCATAGAATATACATTGTTCCACAGTGGAATGGTAAGAGCATAGTGAGGAAATGCTGGACCAAAGCTAGATCAAAGTCCAGCAGGACAAACACCAAACCCTGTAACAATTCTCTCTATCCCCTGCCCCCTGTTCTCTCTCAGGCTGGTTCCACTCCCTGCTTGCAGCTCTCCTTCTTAGAAATCTCACATCCTCCAGTATCTTGGAGACCTGGCTGCAACCCCAGGTTCACTTTCACAGCTTTATGCAGAAACAACAACTTCCATTCAGATATTCCCTTGTCACAGGTTTTCTGACTGCAGCAACTCTCTGAAATCATAAAGAAACTATGACATTGTGATTCTTTAGGTATTCATGCCTCCACACCCAGTGCCACATGGACAATGGGGCCAAGTTCAGCTGCTGTGGTGGGAAGGATCCTGGCCCCTTTGACAACATAAGCAGCAGCTTTTATATGTTGGAATAATTGATCTGTAGAGACATGCAACCCATTAGGCTTTTTCCTTTCATAAGTTGAAAGCTTAACAAAGTAGTGTCTTGGCCTGATATTCCAGAGCATCTCCTATATGGTACTAACCTCCATTGAAATTACAGCCTTCCTTTCTGTGCATGCCTTAGTGGCAACATTAAGCTTCCTGGAACATTTCTTTTTCCTCTACAAACTATATATTTTGTGTTTCTTTTTGTCCCACTCATTCTTTTTCACTGGAAGTCTATTTAAGAGTTATTAGTAATGACCATTCCACATACTCAACATTACTCTGTCTTGAAATTCCTATCACCAAAGAAATTAGTCCATTACTTTAAAACTACTTTCAGGAAAATTCTTAGGATACAGTCAGAAGGTAACCAGATTCTTTGCCAAAATATCAAGAGAACTTTCTCTAGGACACTTGCTAATATTGTTCTCCTCTTAAAGCTCTTGAGCCAGGTTTCTAGAACCTGCATTATTCTCAATACTAATGTATTCCAGGCTCCTACAGGAATGGCCAGTTAAGCCCTGCTAACAACATTCCACTCTCTTTCTATTCCAAAACCCCAAGTTCTTCTACATTCCTCCCCAAACCAAAATGAGCAGGTAATCCCAGGAACAGCACACCCTCTCATACCAGCTTCTGTGTTTGCTGCCTTCTGTTGCTGTAGTTAAACACCACAGCCAAAAGCAACCTACAGAAGAAAGGCCTTGTTTTGCTCACAGAGTCCAGATGGGATTTCACAGCAGTAATGCAGGCACAGCAGCAGGTGACTGGAGCAAAAGGCTGAGAGTTCACATCTTCAACCACAACCACAAAACTGAGAGCAAACCAGAAGTACCATCCTTTCCCTATGATGTACTTCCTCCAGGAAAACTCTGCTTTCCTATAACTGTCCCAAACAGTACCACCAACTGGTGGTCAGGTGTTCAAATACCTGAACCTACAAGGGCATTTCTAATCCAAACTCCCACACCTACTTTCAGTTTACCACCATAACATTGACGCTGATAGGGAGGATGCTCCTGGTCCCGCCTCCTAAAGATGTACTTTTAGATGTAAAACCAGGGCAGTTGTCTTAGTCCTTTCCCTAAAATCACACTCTATGACAAATATATGTTGATAAATTGATATGAAGGAAACTGCAAGAATATTGGAGGCAATAGAATAAGGAATATGGAAAGAAGAGAATCCAATTATGAACATATTAATGATTAAGGAATGATTGCTAACAGCTGGATATTTAACCTACTAATAAATTTTTTCTACTAAAATCTGTAGAAAAATTCTGCCAAAATCATCCCATTAGATTTAGGACTGAATAACTAGACCACTCTTCACCAGATTTATCCATATTGGTTGAAGAATGTCTCTAGGCAATAAGATTATTTTATAAAGCATATGTTGTATCCACTGTGGTGAAACTTTTCATAGAGCTTGAGAATTCTCTAAGGTAGTGGAGGAAAGAGGCAGGCACTTAAGTGGAATTAGCTGGGTAGTCTACGACACCAGCACACATACCGTTGGGCCAGCTGAATGTGGTTAAGTGAGTAAGGCACCTTCGGTTTTGTGTGCACTCTAAATTTAAACCTGTGCTAATAAATTACCATAACTTTTTGATTCCCAGTTACTTTACTCTTTCCCAGGACAAAATAAAGATTTGAAAAATCTTAAATACATTTACCCAATTACAAATTAATTGGTAACGATGCCATGTACTTCAATGATATTTATCTTTTAAGCCTATTGATTATAATGTTTTACTCAATAAATATTGACTAGTGATAGCATCATGTTCAGTAACTTCTTCCCCACATTTTTGATCTCTCATCTGGGATTATGTTCCCTTAGCCTAAATTAAGACATATAGGCTTTCTGTGTGAGACCTGTTAGTGACTATTTCTGTGATTATATTTGGTGTGTGTTTACATTTTTAATTTTGTATTCACTTTTTAGGATGCCATCATAAAATTTAGAACATTAGCTTTGACACTATTTTGTTAAATATATCAAAATTCTGTCTTCTTATATCCATTTTTTATCCTCAAAAATATCATATCTGGGGTTGGGAAGAGAGTCCAGTAAGTAAAGTACCGAGCACAGGTATGAACCCCTGCGTTTAGAGTTCTAGTACCCACAAAAATTTAAATATGTTTGGATATGACTGAACTGAAAAAGGGGTGGTGAGTGTTGGAATGTGTGCTTAGAGAGGCCCGTTTCCAGGACCTGACATGCAGCTACTCAAGCCTGGCTGAAAGGTGAATTCCACATTCTCCTGGAGAAGTTCTATTTTAAAAAAAAAAAAAATCAATCATAATAGAAATAATAATAAGATACTTAAATTGAAATGGTAAACTCCATAGTCATTTGGAGAAGTCCTATAAAGAGTGATAAGATAAAGATACTTAAGTTGATCTCTGGCCTCCACACATGTATACACAGGTGAGTTCATGTAAGCACAGATATTTATAACACACAAGTTCTTGATGCAACAGTGTTTCTTTAAAGATAATATATTCTAGTTGCTTTGAAAATTGTCTATGCTTCTGTGGACATATCTTCATGATTTGCATAAAAAACATTCCATTTATAATTCACTGGACTTATGAATTCTGAAGAATGGCAACTTTCATTTAAAATCTCACTTATTCTTGCCTTACCTTATTTCTGGAATGCAAGCAATGAACTTTTCCTGCTTTGTCTTTTTGAAGCTGATTATTCTTCATTTGTATTTTGATTTTGGTGTGTCTTGTTCTGAATGGTTTCTTCTGCATCGTTTTCAGTTCAACAATACCTCTTCAGCTATGCATAATTTCTTTTTCAACAAATGAAATCAGTCCTTAAATTACTTTATAGCTGTATCATTTAGATAATTTTTATTTGCTTCCTTTTAAAATTTTTCATAAAATTATTTCTTTTATTTTCCTGCCAAATTATCATCTCTGTCCAAAAATAAAGTTTCACATAGTTTTTATTATTTGGTAGGTTATTTTAATACCTAAAATAATGGTAGTTCTCTTCAGAGACATCTGTGGTAGCTTCTGGGAATTAGTCAAGACTCTTGGGATTTTCTTGGCCTTAAATTACAAAAATGTGGCTACAAGTACCTGTAATGCCCTATTTCCTTCTGGCTCACACTTACCAGGGATTACAACTCTTTTATACCCACTTTTAATTGTGGGTCAGTCTCTATTCTTAGTAGGACTTGGGTCAGCCAAATGTACAACCCAGGTTTGTAAATTCTCACTCAGGTTAGCAAAATATCCCAAAGCAAAAGCAATTATGAATGGTTATTCTAATTCTACCAAATATAGGGCTGTCTTTATTATATTTTACGCTCTTTAAGTACTAGGCTCTCTGCATAAGCGAGACAATTATGTAGCTTGACCAGCTTAAAGGACCCTTGGCAGTAGGATCAAGATCCATCCCTGGTGCATGAGCTGCCTTTTGGGAGCTCACTACTATGGTGGGACACCTAGCACAGCCTTGAGGCAAGGAGAGGTGCTTGGAACTGTCTCTACTGAATGTACCAGGCTCTGTTGACTCCCCATGGGAGGTCTTACCTTCTTGTAGGAGGGAATGGGGGGGTTGATTGGGGGAGGAATTCTGGAGGGGCAGGAAGAGGGATGAGGGAGATCTATGATTGGTATGTAAAATGAATAAAACATTTCTTAATAAAAAATGAAAAAAAAATTAAATATGCTTTAAAAATGCTTAATGTTTTAACTTTTCCTGAAAGGAACAATCAGATTGCATCTATTAATCATTTTATATAGAAAGTAAAATTATCCAACTCACATCTTTTATATTTTGATTATGTAAATTCACTTTCATATAAATATTTTACTGAGACAATATCCCCTAATACAGAAAAAGATTAGTATATTTAAATTTATTAAATTTAAATGATATTACATTTATTATTTATTTTACATACCAACCAAGATTAGTAAATATCTAAAACTGACTTGCTATATACAGATAGTTTTAGTGATTCATGATCACTTTGAGACTGATCCTAAAGTAAGGCAGACAGAATTACTATTTGCTTTTAGTGCAAACACAGAGTAATTAATAAATTTGTTCACCATCATTCCCACTTTAAGTTAAATTTTGTTAATTTTGGAAATAATCAATCATTCATTTTTAAAGATAAAATCTCTTGGTAGCTGTGAAATACATAATTATTTCAATGAGTTGACCAAACTTTTCCTAGTAGGAGAGTGTCCCACGAACAGGGCTTTAAGCGGTATGATTGTGACAAAATATCCTTCATATCAAATCTAGACTGCCCTCATGAACAATAAGTAAACAAGCAAGGTTAGTTACATCTCAGTCTTCAGAGTTACTATTATGCATGACTGTCCTTGAAGCCAAGCAACTGTCGCCTCATGGTGTTCTGCTGCATGCCCTTCCAAAAGTATCATCCCAGTTGAGCTTGCTGACTGGTTACATCCTCTTGGGGAAGAATTGGGATGGGCACAAGTCCCTCACCTGAGTATCCAGGCTGTACAGCATGTGTTACATGCAACTCTGCCTCAGTCTCATGGTCTAGAATACACATGCTGGGGACGATTAGAAGAGGGGCCTTCATTGATGGGGCCTACATCTCTATTAGGCAAAGGCTTTCCAGGTATGGCCATTTAGGGGAGGAACACTCACATGCCCACTAAGTAGAAGTAAGCCCAATAAATTCTGTGGTTCCACAGAGTGAACTTGGGTGAAATTATGCCTCAGTTTATCATTGACCTTAGGAGGAAGGAAGATAATGTTTACATCTCCTCCAAGGAAAGAAATTTAGCAACAGCTATCTCCTCCTGAAAAATAACTTGTGAGCACTATTTTTTCTATACTTCTAGATCTCTGGACCTTTATGTACAGAGAGAATGTGTAGTATGAACACAACATGGACTAGGGCCTTCCCACTGGTTTATCCTCAGTATTTTCTACTGTAATTCCATGGACCATATCCCTTAAAGATCACAGATAAGGTATGGAACCTAATAGTTAGAGAACAACATGTTGTGAGTGTTGTCTTAAAGTGATAATGTATCTTTGTCTTTTTCTGTTAAATATGTTCTACCCACTTATATTATTTTAATTTTCTGCTAGCCTGTGACAAAAAAAAATAGAAAAGGGTTTTCTAGGAAGAGTCAACATAAAAAGTGTTTATGCAAAATTTAATAACAGTGAGGGACAATGGGCAAAAGTAGGTTTAAAAATTGTAAAAATGCAATCTCTCACTTCATCAATTACACTCTATACAAATGGATAGAAAAGCATTAAAGATAAATGAAATGTCATGAACAAAGACAAAAACTATAAGAGGAGTCATTGGGGAATGAATTAATAGGAAGTAGAGAATAAATAAACAGAAAGGATTGACAGCAGGAAGACAGTGTGATAGACAATTTTGAATATGTGAACCCTGGTAATGAGACTACAATTAACCAGTATAACAAGTCACTAAGTCAGTATGTGGAGAGAAATGAAGGACGAATGACTGTGGGTTTGAGGTTGTTGAAGGGCACTCTACGAGCAGTGAACTAAGATGGAGCCCCTTCAATCTGTGTAGGATATTGCAGATTCTCATTTTTGCAAAGGAACATGAAAATACATCCTTAGTCTACATCGCATGTGATCCTGGGGTTGACACTGTTGATAGCTCCATTTTTTTTTTTTTCCTGGTATTTTGAGACAGAGTTTCTCTGTGTAGCTTTGCGCCTTTCCTGGAACTCACTTGGTAGACCAGGCTGGCCTCGAACTCACAGAGATCTGCCTGGCTCTGCCTCCCGAGTGCTAGGATTAAAGGCGTGGCGCCACCACCACCTGGCAATAGCTCCAAACTTTGTGAGGAAACTAATACAATAGCATGGCACTTTTGATGAAATGGATTAACAACCTGAAACCTCAGGGAAATGGGAAGAAGAGGGTCGTTTCCAAAGAGTAACTGCTTTGACCTCCACGGGGACAGGGATGGCAGAGCCTGGAAAGGAGAGAAACAAAATATGAAAACCACATACATTTTGTAAGGAAAGTGAAACTTAACATCAGTTTGGTGAAGTTTGTTTGTTTTGATTAGACAATATCTTCAACTATTTACGGGCATTTTTGGATGGATTTTATCTAGCTCGCTGTTGTTCTTACATTTGCATTTTCTCTTTTTATTTCCACAGAAAATAAAAGGCACAAAGAAAGAAATGCAAAGATAGAAAGCTTTTGCATACGAAAAGCCTCCTGTTTGCAATAGCCATCCAAGGAGAGCATCCTTGAGGGCAGTGTTGTAGCTGATAGGAAGGTGGGGGGCTTGAGCAGCAGGTGTAGCAGGCAAGATTTCAGCTATTAGCTTCAGAAAACTCTTGACTTGTCCAAGCCGTCAAAAGCGGCACTCAGAATGATCCAGTATTTGACAAACTGTCATAGGCTTTCCTACAGTGCAGCCTCTAACAGAGCTAGGTGGTCTCCGATCCCTAATAATAGGATTGTTAATCTTTGTATCAAGATCAGAGGGGCATCAAAACCTACCGGGCTCTGGTCAATTTGGACAGGTTGGTGCGGTAAGACCTAGAGTGCTTGTTATAGTACCTAAGTCTAAGAAGCTCGTCAGCCGGACCGACGGTTGTTTCCATGTATGCTTGGTGTGTCTGTGGCAGGATCTTCCTTACTGAAGAGCAGAGAACCATTGTGGAAGTGTTGAAGGCACAGAGTCAGAAAGGTAAATCATTTGAAGCTATTTTTATGTAATACATTCAAGGCTTATTCTATGACATGGAAACAAATTTTCTAAGTGAAAACAACCACATTTGTTCTATAGGCATGTGTAGAATTGACTTAAAATTGGCTTGGATTAGCCCGTTTGTGATCACCACTGGTGTTTTATGCTCTAAGAACCTAGAAGACTATGCAGATCACAAACTTGAAGTTGAAGAAGAGAAAGACCAAAACAGGTCACAGGGAAGATGTTTCCCTTTCATTGATTTTTTTTTTCCTCTTCAAGTAAGGCGAGCTCACTCAGTTTCCCAGCTGAACATGAGTCTACTGCCTCTAGCACAGAACATTGGGCATGAGGATTCACTGCGGCCATGACACCCCATTAGTGAACTCAGCCCTGCAACAAAGCAAGCAAAACAGTAACAAAATTTACACAAAGCAACCTTTGTTTTTATTCCCAGATCAAAAATGCATATGGAAAGACAGAGGTAGAAACACAACTGGAAATACAACATCAGGCAGAATACAACATGAAAATGAAGAAGTCTAATGATGAGAAAGACTTTGATTATTACGTCCCAGAAATACATTGTAACTAATAAACATATTATTTAATATTTAAAGTGATTGATTTTACATTTTATCTAGTAGAAGAATATAATTCTCCCAGAGGACTCTCGGTGATAAATTTTAAAAGAAATAGGCTTCTTACATTCACTTAATGGATCTCAGCATTGATACTAAGTAGAACATCTTTCTGCTGATGCTAGAACTCAGACCAGATGCCTTTAAGAGGGAAGACGTCTTGTCTTTGCTGACAAGATGCTCATATCACCAATAGTCACCAGCGAAATTTAGTAGCTTGAATAGAAGTCTCCTTTTGTAACATGATTTTGTAAACAAAAATTCACAGTAGGATTATAACATTCCTTCCCTCATAACTTATATAATATAAAAAGAGATGGTCTTTGCAGCTTCTGGTTGTATAGACTGAGTGGATGATCCTCTTTGCCCAATGCTCATAACATATTAAAGGCTTAAATCTTATTCTCAAACATTGTTGTTAGTATCAAAAATGGTACTTTTATATCTAACTATTTATGTGTATGCTTCATTTAGTTTCAAACTCAAGCAATAAATTCCCAAGGGATTATTACATGTTTAGGAGAATGCATTTTTCCAACTACTTCGTAAAATTGGCACTCTTTCAGAAGTATCCAGTTAGCAATCCTTGTCTTCAAAGGGAAATCATATACGAGAGTAGCAAATGTGACCAGAAGAGAAACCATTATGCTGAAACTTTGGCTGCCTTGTTGTTCAAATGGGACTTTTTTAAGGTTATTAAATGTAACATGAATCTTAAAATGTCTTATTAATAGAAAACCCAAAGCCAGATATTGGGGTGAAAGCTGAAAGATCACAGAAGCAGAGCAAGCCAGCTACAAGTTCGTACCTCTACAAAATCTTCAGCCTTAAGAGAGCAAGTTCCTGTTTGCTCATACCTTATATACCTTTCTGTGTCCTGCCATATTACTTCCTGGGATTAAAGTCACCACTGCCTGGTTCTATTTCTCTCATGTAACCCAGTGTTGCTTTGAACTCACAGAGATGCAGATGGATCTCTGCCTCATGAGTGATAGGATTAAAGGTGTGTGCCACCACTGCCTGACCTCTATGTCTAATTTAGTGGCTGGCTCTGTCCTCTGATCCCCAGGTAAGCTGTACTGGGATATATAACATATTGCTACAATTAAACACATTTTAAAAATGTAAGTATAAATTGAAATGGGAGCATCATGCAGACTTCACAGTTCATTCCAATTTATATATCTTGAATAATCAGATTTTAATCCTTATTTGGGTAAAATAATATGATCAATTGGCGACTTTAAGAAAGATACATAAAAGTCTTGAACAGCATATGGTGAATTAATGCTTACTGGGAATTGGGAAGATGGCCTTTAGAAGACAGGAAAGGGAAGATGGGCAAAACAAGAAAATCTCGGTCTTTGCATCTTTTACTGTCCTCACAACCACAGATTTCTGCTCAAAGCCCCCTAAAAGAATCATTTCATGATTTTAATGCTATGTTTACAGGGAATGAGTAGCATAATCTACACCATCAACTTTTTCTTGAATTAAAAAATGTTTTTTCAGCCCCAAGACCTCTAATCATTTGCTTTACCAGATAAAACTGTTTCGGTTTTATTTCGCTCAGAGAGCGCGAGCATGAGCTAGCTGTTTGGAACCTTGGGCTTACACAGGCACACTTTGCTCAGCCTGGAAGGAGGGGACTGGACCTGCCTGTACTGAATCCACCAGGTTTAAATGAATCCCCAGGGGAGTCTTGGCCCTGGAGGAGATGGGAATGGAGGGGAGGGGCTGGGGGAAAGGGGCGGGAGGGGGGAGGACAGGGGAACCCACGGCTGATGTGTAAAATTAAAACACAAATATAATAATAATAATAATAATAATAAATTTTTTAAATTAAAATATAGTCACATAATTTCTTTCTTTCCTTTCCTACCTCCAACTCTTCCTAGGTACCCACCATTTGCACCACTTGCTCTTTTTTAAATTTCATGGCCCCTTTTCACTGAAGTGTGTGTGTGTGTGTGTGTGTGTGTGTGTGTGTGTGTGTGTATGTGTGTGTGTATGTGTATGTGTGTGTATATGTGTGTGTGTGTGTGTGTATTAACAGGAATGATACCAATAAACATGCTAGCATTGACGTGGAAGAGGGAAATCTCTTGGGGCCCCAGTCCTAATCAAAGAACTATAGACAACTAACGAATAGTGAGAGCAGGAGAAACAGTCTTCCCCAGAGAAATGCCCCATTCACTTTGTTTTGTTTTGTTTTCTGTTGTTGTTTAACTAGCTAGCATGATCAATTACCATGTTAGGACACCTTAAACATCACTGTTTCCAGAATGTCAACCCTGCTCTACCCAGAATGAGGGAAGCTTCTCTTCCAAATGAAGACAAATAGAGTACACAGGAGCAGGAGCAGTGGCTGAGAAGTCTTTGGAGACCTGTACAGGACAGAGTGTGAGAACAGGAAGTATTTGGCAATTCTCAACGCTCCCTGGGGTTTCCTCTAAGAACCGATGACTTCTAGTGATGGCAGAATGTTGTACATAACAATCAGACAATTATTGATATTTATACGATCAATCAATAAGGGAAACTGTGGTTCGACAGTTCCCCAGATGCTTGACCACAGACTCCAACCACTTTGCCTACAAATTGTATTGCCCTGTTTCTGCTCTCATTACTTTTCAACCAGAGCTGCAGTGAATCCTTCAAGGGAGAGGAAGATTCAAACACTTTGATCCGACTTGCTCCAAATGATGGGTTCACAATTCTGTTGTCATAGAATAGGATCCTACTGGTGAACTCATCTGGAATACAGCTCTGCACAGCTCCGACGGAACACTTAAGGCCATGTTGGTTCAAAGTCTCCTGGTTCTTAATTAAAAGATCAAAAGGCATTCCACACACTGGCCACTTCCATCATCTTTCTATGAAACTGCTTCATTTCGGTCTTCAGATGAAGCCCAGTTTCTCCTCAAGAACTATCATTTGACTGACATTCTTGATGCTTTTTCTGGGTTTTTTTGTTTTTTTTTTTTTTTTTTTTGTATACAGGACAACAGCTCTACCAATCATAATACACTTGCTATTGTTGATTTGTATTAAACTTGTTTGATTTAAAACACAATAAATCCAGCTACTGAAATACATAAAGAAAGATTCTGACCTCTGTAGCTAAATGTTTTCCTGTGTCCGCTTGGCCTGTGGTCAGGAAAATTCTCACTCACCCACAGGTCCCTCAGAGACTCAGACCCAAATAAACACACAGAGGCTTATATTAATTTCAAACTGTGTGGCCTATTGGCTCAGGCTTCTTGCTATCTAGCTCTTACATCTTAAATTAACCCATTTTTATACATCTGTATTTTGCCACGTGGCTTGTGGCTTACCAGTACCTTTACGTATTGCTTCTTCAGGCAGCAGCTGACAGTGTCTCCTCTGCTCTCCTTCTCTCCTATCTTGTGGCGATATTTTATTTGCACTGAAATGTGGTGATATTTTATTTGTGCTTTAATAAGTAAAGTTTTCTTGGAGATCAGAGAAAATAGCAAGCCACTTTTAGTAAACAAAGAAGCCAGGCATTGGTAGCACACACCTTTAATCCTATCACTTAGCAAACAGGGTCTCTCTGTTTCAAGGCCACACTAGGGAAAGGAGCCAATGCGGTTGCACACATCTTTAATCCCAGTACTAACCATAGAGACCTGGAGTTCTGTACAGACAGACAAAAAGTGACAGAGCTGTGTAGGAAGAGGAAGTGAGGTAGCTGGGCTAAAAAAGCCAATGAGGGCAGAACAGCAAGGCAATAAAAGCTTGGGTAGACAGGAAGTAACACGCATTTGGAAGCTGCAGAGTTGGTGAGGTAAGGTTGTCTAGTGGCTTTCCCTATTTCCCTGATCTAAGGCTTTCACCCCTACATTTGGTTCCATGTTTTTTATTTAATAAGACCATTTTAGAAATTTGTCTACACTATCTCTCCAGTTAGACTATCTTGCTTAACCTTATTCTGCCTCACCATTGGCCAAACAGCTTTATATATTAACCAATCAGAGCAACATATATTCACAACATACAGAATATCCCCATCATTTCCTAGTTTTCTTCTATTCAAAAGACCTCAAATAATGTTTTACCAAATTTGTTCTCGTCTTCACAGTCAACTTCAAAAGCATGTGTTAAGGTGAATGAGAGAAACAAACAAAGTGTTCTTTCCTCTTACCAACCAAACTCATTTCCATCTGGTTGTGCTTCATTACAATCCTTAAATCTGCCTTAAAAATCTGTGTTTCTTGAACTAATCAAGTGTATTGAGATACATGCACCATAATTTCCATTCCAGAATATGCTCAAAAAGACACAATTTTGTTTGCCAGGAAAACTGATAATTTTCTGGTATATCAAAGTCACCTTGGGGTACTCTCTGGCTCTTAGCAGTAATAGTGAATGATTCTGGTTGTTTAAATCTAAGAAGAACACTCTTGGTAGTGATGAAATTCATACTGTGTATTCAGAAGTGACTAGAGCCACTGATACAATTTCTTAAGTGTTCTATGGCTACAATATAAATTCTTCCATTAACAAATTGAAAATACAGCAGCATAAATATAATAAATATTCAGCAGTTTCTACTAGGAAAGAATCTGTCAAATTCTAACTGTATCATTTTCTCATGGTCTCACAGAGCTGAACTCAGGTGAATTTTGCCTTTCTCATCTGGGAATCAACTACAGAAAGATCCATTTCAAAGTTCCGTCAGGTCATCAGAAGACTAGTATAGCTCCTGTCTTCTTGTTAGTTGTTATTGAAGAACCCTGTTTAATAAGGAAATGTGAAACCTTGACATAGGGACTCCTCTGTAGGTTTTTCACAGCATGGCTCTCTATTCCCTTAAGGCCCATAGGAAATTTAGAGCAAACTCTAAGAAACTGTCTTTAATATCTCACCTGATAAAATTATGGCTATTCATGGTAATCTCAATGAAAACTCAAAATCAACTGGTAAGTGACCTATTTTTTTTTTTTTTTTTTGAGCTGAGGATCGAACCTAGGGCCTTGTGCTTGCTAGGCAAGCGCTTTACCACTGAAATAAATCCCCAATCCTGTGACCTAAATTTTATTACCAGAATCATTTAACCTTTGTCATATAGCATATGTTAGCCATGGTAGTAAGATTTCACTTATGTGCAAATTATATTTTTATTTTTGTTTCCAAAAAAGGATGTAAAAAGATAAGATACCATGAGTTAGAAGTTAATACTCATCCTCAAACTCTTCCATCAGAAAGCTTTTGTCATGTTCACATTCTTAAGAAGCAACAAAATAATATGCTACAACAATGCCAGCATACATGACTAAATGATGTCCTGTAAAATATGTTATGACACCATCATTGTCTCTTCTATGGTTTTCTAAGTGATCTGAGAAGAAATGAAAGGAAAAATAAAAGATGATTTGATTAATGATGACAATGGTGAGAGAATATAGTGTGTTCTCCTAGATCCTTTCTTGACTTAGAGTTTGCTCTATCTAGCCTGTTATAGGTGGAACAGGCTAGGTTGGAAAATGATGGAACAACTAATGGCCATTTACTTGTTGCTTGATTATTCATGTGTTTTTGAGATTAGATATTGCTATGTATTCCAGCTAGACCTTAATTGATGCTATGCTGTGGTCCCTTCAGTACTAATAGTACAGAGTTGCATGACCACACATAGCTTCCAAAGATCTTTGTTTTCTATATGGAGAAATCCTCTTTAATTCTTTGCTGCCTAAAAGAACAAGTGACACAGAGAAGATAGGGGTCTGGCTCTGCTTGCCCCCCATTTGCATGCCTGTAGTTCTGATACAGTATTGAACAACTCTCAACTGGTAGTCGATGCACAAACAAGTAGTTCTTGCGTAAGCCTCAATTATAAAATGTTCCACTGTCCTCCGAGTCATTCAGTGGCCTCATCACTATCCATGGTTCTTTCATCCCTGCAGCAACAAGAGGAGCATTCTAAATCACTCACCAGCCCCAACACCACAATCTAGAGCAACATGTGTCCCTTTTTTTCTCAATTCTAAATCAACATATATGGACACACAAGGAAGAAGGACAGTTGTTCCATGTGTCTTACAAAGAAGAAAAACCACAAATCTTTGGTGGAGAGCACTAACAGCATCGACACATGGCTTAGTGAATATCATTTTCCTCCATGGAAGTTGCAGATACCAAAGAAAAAAAGGCCCCAAATGTATCTACTCTAACATTGTCTACTCCACAGGCACAAAACTTGGGATTGCTAATTGCAAATGTCTTATACAAAACTAATAATTTCATTTCAACAGTAAGCATAAAAAATTGGAAACATTTGTGAATCAGTCCTGTAGCTTGAAGCTCCACCTTGGTGGAGACTGTTTCTGAGAATAATGGACAAGCACAGTTTCACAAGGCTGCTTTGCAGGTAGCTGAGAGAATGTCTAGCCCCACAAAGAGACTCCACATAGAAAAGAGAAGACAGCGACTGCCACATTTTAGGAGGCCGCCTTCAAATCAAGCTGTATGTCTGGAGTTGCCGTGCAGAGCAGGATCTGTGAGCTGGCTCTGTGCTGGGTGAGAAGTGTGAAGCCTGTGCCAGAGTGAGTGCACATCAAAATCCTGGCACAGGCTCTCTTCGGAAACGGACAGAAGACCAACTGCAACATACGGCTCATTCTTCTCACGTCATAAATGTAAAGGCATTAATCACTGGGAGGCCGCCCAGAAATCAAAGTTCATCTATTGGTTATGGAGTGTCAAAAGGCAAATGTGAAGTATTTGAAATGTGCTTAGTTTTCCTGTGATATAAAATACAGGTTTCCAATGCTGGCTGTATCATCAAAACAGGCTCCTGCCCTGCCAAAGCTAACGTAGAGAACCCAGAACTCCACACAGGTTTCTCATTTATGGCATAATTTCCTTCAAAGACGCCTGTTTTAAAATGTAGATTAACCCTTAGTGTTTGAATTTTCCAAGTGGAAACTTTGAAACAATGAGGTCCCATCTGCCAAGAAGGAATGGCAAGCTGCAGAAGAGTGGTGCATAGTTTCCTACAGGGAGGAAGACAGTGGGGGAATCTTTCAGTGTGGCTGAGGTCTGTGTGAGTGTAGGGCATCGTACTACATCCCCCAGAATTAAGTCTCAGGTCAGTCATGACAAGAGAGGCAATTACTGAACTCTCAACCATGAATTATAGTCACATGATAAAGACATTCATTATGTTTGTTCTTCTTTGAGAAAGCCTAAGCTCCTTGGTACCACTGCTGCTAAGAAGGAACAGTTGAACCAAAGGGAACAATCTGGAGAAGTGATTGCCATGTGTTAGTCCACTCACTTTTATGGATCTAAATATGAATCCAAGCAATCCAATGCCTTCAAATCCATACTCCTCAAGGAACTTTGCATGTTTCTTGTCCTATTTATTCCACCTAATAACTTCTGTTTAAGATGAGAGAAGGTAGTTTCAAAGTCTTCAGATGGTTGGACTGCACACTTCATCATGGGCATGCATGTGTACTGACCTGTACATTGTCATTATAAATGAAACTTTGATAGCCTCACATGAGATACAGGCTCTGAACTTCATAATAGCCACTGTTGCTAAATATGATAAGGCCTGGTGCACTCATTTTGATACCTCTTCTTATAATACAGACGTTTTAATGTTTGTTTGTTTTAAAGATCTTTTAAAAAGAAAACCATGACATATCCCCTAGAACTCAATCTATCATGACATCTCACTACCCCTTAGTTATATCAGCTTATTCCACAGCATACAAATTGATTTGTGAAATTAGCATTTGAAGATTAGCACATCTAGGTATTATCAATATTTGAAGATTAACACATCTAGGTAATATCCTAAGTGAGTACCCAGTACATAAGATCAATAAATGGTGTTCCTTTAGCATGACTGATGATAATAATGATGATACTTAAGTCATAAGTTTAGCTCAGGGACAATTATGCTTTAATTACAAATTGATTTGGAACAAAGAAATGTTTAAATATTTGAGATTAAGTGTCTACAGGTCTGGATTGAAATTTCAGTTGTAGCATTTACAACTTATGACACTTCTTGGGAAAAAATAGATCCAAGAGAAAGATACACATTTGAGGATTGTGAGAACTGACGCTCTTTCCTGAAGGAGAGAAGTGGTTTAAATATGCCTCATCACTATGACAAGGAAAAGGAGAACGTGGGAGAAAGAAAGTTATAAACTGGAAGGCCTAAAACAAGGATTATTAAAAATCCAAGAGAAGATAATAATGTAAAAAATAATAAAATATACTAAAACTGCTGAATTCTGGTGTATCCTTATAAAGGATTGTTGTCAACAGACCCACAGGAGTTGGAAATGAAGACTTTAAATGTCGGTACTTTTATAGTACCAAACCTGTGGTGGAGCTTCTGAAATAGCACTAAGTAGTACAGGTTCTCACAATTCCTAAATATGGCTCAAGCACAGTTATTTCAGTCCAAGCACAGGGAAGCTTAAGTAAATGGCCTAATGCAGCAATTGCAGTGATTTGCAATCCAGATTGTATTGTGGAAAACCAGGCTTCCCTAAAGAAACTGTTACATAGAAGAGTTTAGAAAATTTCAAATTGATTGATTATTGATAATACATCAGTTTCTAGAAAACACTTTCCCTATGCTGACTACCTGCTGAACAAAAAATACCTTAATACAGTCAACAATGAAATGTAAATATTAAAAGGAATAAGTATGTTCCATAGATTCATTGTTTTTCTCCTTGACCAAGAATCTATTACTGCTTTTTGTTTGTTTGTTTGTTTGTTTTTTTCAAGACAGGGTTTCTCTGTGTAGCTTTGCGCCTTCCCTAGATCTTGCTTGGTAGACCAGGATGGCCTTGAACTCACAAAGATCCGCCTGCCTCTGCCTCTTGAGTGCTGGGATTAAAGGCGTGTGCCACCACCGCCCAGCTTATTACTGCTCTTTGTGTATATACCAAAAGTCCATTTAATTTTTAGGTGACTGCTTCCTATAGGATTAAATTTTTGTCTGGAGATAATAGCAACTACCACCACATATTTTCCTTAACATACAGTCCCCAGTGAATTGAAAATTTTGACCTTACTTGATTTTCCAATGCAATGGGAAAAAACTTATTTTAAATAAAAAGAAGGAAGCAACTTATTCTTAAACTCAGAGATTAATCTCTCCATTAGCCATCTTTGCATATTAATTCACGTGGGAAATTTCAATTGAATGACTTCTTCAGGGCTTTCAAAAAATACTGTCAGAAAACACTCTTGAAGTTCATGAAATCTCCAGACTTACTCACCAATATAAATCTCCAAGCAAAAGATTTTGCTCATTTTTTTTTTTTGTAGGTATGGAAGCTAGTGCAGAAATAGACGTATTTTAGGATTTAAATTCTTGAATTGAAAGTACATGTTTCAATGAATTAAATTTATATCAAATAGTAATTTCATACAACTGTTTTGACAAAGATCTACTGAGATCTTATCACGAGCAGTATATGGAATATAGAGAAATAAAATATTAGCAGTATTAAGTCACTGGTTAGGAGAAAATCATCATTATTGAAAGCTATCAGTACACTCTACTTTTGGATAAACCAGTTCAACATTTGGGCATGGACAGTATACATTTTCATAACCTTGTCATGATAATTACAAAACTTAGGCATAGCATGAGTTCAAAAGAGTGTAGACAGTTTCTAGTTGAACATAGAAGGCTTAATGGAGAAGGTACTATTTCCACTTAGAAAATCTAATGCAGTCATTAAGATATGTACATCTAGATACTTTTTTAAAGATACATTTAAGGAAGAAATATAAGTTAAGGTCACTAGAATAAGGGAACTTCCCGCACAAAGACAATAAAAAGTCTAAGGTTGGAAGCATATAGTAAGAGCCTTAATTCAATAGTGAGACATTATGGTAAATAGATAGCTAGATGTCATCAGATGCTATTTGAGGTTTGGTAACTCTGTTTTGCCACCAATATTTTGTCAGAGATGCATATGAGAGATTGGAGTAATAGAAGCTTGTATATAATGTGCCCTATTGAATTATTAAAAATAATAAATAATTTTAATCATAAAAGGTGAAGGATTTCACTAAGACATTATGTCATATGTTTTGATTTCAGGGAGCATAAAGTGTCTGAAATAATAGCAGATTTGAAGGGCATGGAGCGGTCAGTTTTTTTTGAGGGGGGGCATTTCGAGACAGGGTTTCTTTGTGTAGCTTTGCACCTTTCCTGGGACTCACTTGGTAGCCCAGGCTGGCCTCGAACTCACAGAGATCCACCTGGCTTTGCCTCCTAAATGCTGGGATTAAAGGCGTGTGCCACCACTGCCCGGTGAGAGGTCAGTTTTAAGAAACTTTTATTAGAAGGAACTTTCATACATAAAAAGGAAAACATCAAATATACAGGTCCATGCATTCACAACTTCTCTCAAGCTCATGGGCCATATATGCTTTGAATGTCAGATTCCTGGGGCTTTAGAAAGGCCATAAATAGCACAAAGGCATATTTTAACAACTCTGGCATATCTGAAGCACTTAATGGATATTAAAAACAATTGTATTTGTGCTAAGTAGAATAATATAACTTATACATAGTTTTACATAAGTTAGGATCAAGCTTTTCTATAAATGACTTGATTTAGAGTGATTTTACTGTCAATGAATTCAGAGAAAATATTGGATGCTTACCCAGCTGTTGGATTTCCTACTTGCTGACTAAGGACCTTGGAATTGGGGATACATAAGGTGGACTTGGAGCCCTAATCAAGCTCTGATGCCTAACCCACTCTAACTACCATTTCTAACTTGATGTTAATCTCTAAGTCACATTAAGATCATGCTTCGGTCCATGCCCTTCCAAGACTGACCTCTGAGAAATAAATGTAAGTTCAAGTTCACTTCATGGTAGTCTAAGGGCCATGTTCCCCACTCAGAACAAAATAATGGGAAGATTGAGTTACGCATAATACCATTGTTCCAAAATAAGCTTTATTAACACTTGTGTGTTTATTCCTAGTGCTTTTGCCTGTATCCATATGTAGCTAATAGTCTTTGGTTTTGATCAACCATCATACCAATGAGACAGATACTATCTTAAAACAAATATCCAGTGACTCAGCACCCACACTTTTTCATCAAGGAAGGAACTTGTCTAATTCTCTGCCATTTATCACAGGGCATATCATACGTGTTCAACAAATAGTCATGAGGTAGAAAGGATTGAGTTAAATAACAAGCAAAATTCCAATACCTTAGATCCATTTGTTATGGAACATACTCACTTATGGGAACTCAAAGAGATGTCTTAGCTATGTTCAGCAGCTAACTGTATAGTCATTCTCAGTGGAAAGACTGAAAAGTCAAACATAGGGTTCATTTTCCCTACTCTGATCCCTCTGAGTTGATTTTTGTCACTTTGTAAAGTTAAAGTTATTCAAGTATGTACATAGGTACTACCTATTAACTGTTCTTAAGTCACCTTGCTCATGCTACATACTAGAGACATGTTAGAGGGAAGGCTGTTGGAACTTTTTTTTTAATTTTCATTGTGAAGGTTTATTGAACATGAACCACTATCACAATAGGTGTTTTCATGCAACAATACATTTCACTGAGCATATTTCCCTCATATTCTTCAGCCTGCCTTTTCTTCTTGCTCTTTCTCTCTGTTCTCATTGTCCCCCTTGGCAGGTTTTCTCATTTATTTATGCAATGTATATACATTCATAATTTATGTACTTTTTATAGTATAAGAACATTTCATTCAGTATTTGAGACATACCTGTGCTGAAATGTTACAGTTAGGTTGAAATTCAAATTTAGAGGGACTGGGTACTGTGGCAGTTCTAGTCAGTAAGGGAACCAAACATACAGTGAAATAAAGGGGAAAAAAGAAACAAAAGCTTCTCCGATGATGAAACTTCAAATCAAAATTCTAACTTATATGAAGAAAATAAGAGCTGATATAGACAATAAATCACTTAATATATCCACTTATGTGACAGTGGGACAGACTTTTAAGCACATTGCTTTTGGTATGTCTTTAGAAAGAGTGAAGCCACAATTTCCATATTAAACAGAATAAGAAGTTATTTAATCAGACATTAATGAAAATATATAGACAAGAAACATAACTTATTAGAAATCCTAAGAATTAAAAAAAAATCTCATTGAATTTTATACATGTAATAAAAATTTTAGATTGAAACACTTAAAAAAAAAAAAGAAAGAAAGAAGTGGTTTATATTGGAATGTGCCCTGATACTTCTTTAAACTGTGCAATAATTCCTTAACAAGACATGTGCTCCATGCCGTGACCAACCCCAATAAGTAGTATTATAAATTTCTGTTATTATTATTTATTTCTAGCATTATTTCTAGTAGTATTATAAATTTATAATAGTATCATAAAAAATTACCACACCCAGCAATGAGCCCCAGTTAATGATGATCTTCTAGAATATTTCCAGAAGATTTACTTAGTGAAAGTAATATGTGGAAAAGAAGCAAGTCAAACATCAGCAAATCCTTTGATAAAATTCCACGTATTTGCTACCAGAGGAGGAGAGCAGCAGCTGGTTTCATACTTTCCAGAAATACAGAAAAGAGAAGTAAATAGGAAAATACACGTCTTTCAGGTCTGCTTGATTTGTTATTGTTCAGGAAAAAAAAGAAACGGTAATTATTTCATCTAATTAAAAGTTGGGAAACAGTCTAGGGCTCTACTGAACAAATTTAGACAAACTGTCCAAATAAACGGAAACACAATGCCGTAGTTAAAATGGTAGAGAGCAAAGTCAAATATTCAGACAACGCTCCTCCTCCTGTCAGTTGGTAAGACATCCAGATCTGGGTAGAAAGTGGCTTCCCTCCTGGCGCCTCTCCTCCCCGCACTCCCTGCCTTCACTCTCCCTCTTCTAGGGTGGACAGGATGAAACAAGCCATATTTACGCTGATTGATATAATAGAAATATTTCAAATCTTAAGGAGACGTTTGTTCTCATGTCTGCCACTACTTAAATTGCATTACATAATAGGACCAATTTGTTGTCTTCTCAATTAACCTCTAGGTCTAGCACATTAAAAGGAAATGAGTTTTAACATTTAAAAAAAAAAAAAACATGAGGAATTTACTGAACCAAATGTATACAAAGCACCTTATTGGATTTGTTTGTATAAGTATCATTAAAGAGACAAATCCATTGAGATTAACCAACATAGAGAAAGATATAATTTATTAGCAAACCCATATCAAATGACAAATTGGCTAGTTAATTATGTCAATTAAACAAGCATACAAATTAAAGTAATGTGAACAACTATAGTAAAAGAAATGTTGCAAGGATTAGCCTGTTTCAATGACCATATACTTTAGAAGTGTTATGATTTTTCAGCATGAGAATACCATTTTCCTGATTTTATTGTTTTTGTAGATCTTCTTCATAATTAAAGCCATGTGAACTTTCAATTTTTTCTGTACCATTGTGCATACTAAATATAGTCAAGAAAGATGACTTGTCCACAAGCTTTTCTAGTCCAAAACCACAGAGGATGAGAAGCTTCCTCCCAAATACGTATTAAATGACTACAGGAGTTGTGACTTCTTTTCAAACGTCTTCCACCAAACTTTGCTTCTGAAATTTCCCAGTTTAGCTGATGATGTGGTCTTTTCCCTCTGAGTCAAGTCTAAATATAATCTGCATCTCACATCACAAATGTTCAATGCTTTGCTCTACACATCTCTTCAGTTCCACTCTAGTGAAGGCTTCATCAGTTTAGTCATAGAACCAGCCTCCAGTTTATTACCAGTCGCCCCAGATTTTCTTGTAATTCTTTGCCAACCTATTTTTTTTCAGATCCTAAAATAGCTTTGAGCACATAGTATTGTAAAATCTTCGGTCTTCAATAGTTTGGGTACCGCTATATCACATCCCCACCTGCATCATTTTGTTTTCCATGGCTTGTCACTTCTTCTACCACCCATCTCATGAATCCCTCTACTTCCTTTCAAACAAATAGCCCTCCCACCATCCAGTTCCATTTACAAAACTACACCCAAAATGTTGTTTTCTTTATAAACTGCACAAACTTTTCCTTTTACTTTAATTTCCAAATTTATTGTGCAATTTGTATGTGGGATAAATGCCTCATATAGAAAGTCAATTAATTTCATTTGAAAGGATATTACAGCATCTGTCTGACATCATACCAACATCATAGCATGAGCCTGACATAACCAATGTCACAGCATGTTTCTGACATCACAACCATCATCACAGCATGTTTGACATCATAACCAACATCACAGCATGACATCACAATCATCATCACAGTATGTGTCTGTCATAACCATCATCACAACATTTTTCTGACATCACAACCAATATCACAGCATGTTCCTGACATCATAACCAATGACACAGCAAGTGTCTGACATAATAACCAATGCTACAACATGTGTCTGATATAACAACCATAATCACAGCATGTGTCTGACATCATAACCAACATCTCAGCATGTGTCTGATGCAATCAGCATCACAGAGGTGATTATATAATAGTCATCCAAAATGTTAATTAAAAAAAATTTGAACAAATTTCATTGATTTTGTTCATTATTTTCTTATTCCTCTGAATGTTGTAGTTGTTACCCTTTATTTGTTTTATGTTACTTTTGAATACAGAATTTATCTGATCTCTGTATTATTTATTTATTTATACCACTTTGTATTCCCATCAGAAAGCCAAGAATAGTTTAGAATACATGTTTATCTTGCTGTGAATATCGGAAGTGAATAAGAAAAACATTTAAAAAGAATATAATGTAGTATCTCATTTCAAATATAGTCAGGAAGGTATCAAAGATTTCTATTTTTTTTTTAAGTTTTTATGTATGAATGTTTTGCTTGCATGTATACCTAGTGCCCTGCCACTGGAGGCCAGAAAATGGTGTTGAGGCCCCTGGAACTGGAGTTACAGGGAGTTGTGAGTCACTATGTGGGTGCTAGGATACAACTCAGTTTCTCTAGTTCTATCATAGAACTCGGAGATAGAACAGCCATTGCTCTTAAACTCTAAACCATCTCTCAAGCCCCCAAGAAAATACCAAAATAAAACACTTTGGGAAGCAGAAGAAAATCCAGTTGAATTTGTAGGTTGTTTGCTTCTCCATGTCTACCATGTATCTTTCTTTGCATAAACCGTGAGATGTACAAATATCTTCCAAATTTTATTCTTTTTACCTTCAGTACTTCTACTTTTTATTTGGTTTCAATTTTAATCAAGCCTACATATTTAAAAAGTTTTAAAGAGCCAAATAGTTCTCCAAAGTTATTATAAAAATTAGATCCCTATCCATATACTCAGGTTACTTCTCTACAGAAACATTTTTTATCTCTGTGTTAGTGTATATCCCCATGTGTCTAGTAACTTAATTTTATTTGTAGTTTTTGGATAATGACCTTAGCAAAATCCACTTTCTTTCTAACAATGTCAATTACTTATTGAATTTCAATTCTTTGCAGTCTCTTCTTAAGCCCCGATCCTCAAAACTCAGCTATTCTTCCACATCCCATATAACCTCAGATAGTTACAGTATATTCTTTGGTGGTTCCAATGACAAGTCCCTCCCCATGCGATTATGTATTTGAATGCTCAGTTCTCAGTCAGTCCTGCTATTGGGGAGGTTATGGAACCTTTAGGAGATGAAACCTTGCTGGAGGAGAGATGTTACCGGTGGTGAGTTTTGAGGTTCTATCATTTCAACCTACCTCTTGCTCTCTGCTTCTTTGTGTAGATGAAAGGTGATCAACAAGTTGCCTGCTTCTGTCGCCATGCCAACAGAAGAGGAAGAAGTTCTTATTTGTTTATTTTAATATGGAGACATTACACTGTCTTCTAGACTGAGTCATGCAATAGATTACCAACAGTCTTGCTCTCATGTAGTTTTCCTCAGCTTTGCCTATTTCTTGCTTTATTCATTCATGTGGCTGTGTTTGCATGGTATTCTCACTCAGCTGCAGACTGTTTGCTTCGGTTAATAAATCTCCTTAGAGGTTCAATGTGTTAAGTAGTCAATTTCATTTGCTTAAACAGGATTTCTTGGTGCTCTAACTCCTTCATTCTGGGCTGATTTTCCTGAACAAATACTGTACAGAACTTAACCTGAGGTTTTCGTGGCTATTCTCCCATGATCAGTCACCTACCTCCAAATCTCATCTCCATTACAACTTTTTTTTCAGTGCTGTTTTCAAGAACTCCACAGTATTCGCAGTCACGTTGTGAAGATATGTCTCTTTAGTTTTTATTCTTCCTACAATTGTGTACAGATTTCTCCTTTGAACACACAATTGTAAAATTTTGTTAAAGCTCCCTTCATGGTAAATCTATTTTTCCCCTCTCTCTAGAAATCACAGCAATAAGGAAAATATATTCTTGAGCATTTTAAAAAGAAAATTATGCCAGGTGGTGGTGGCACATGCCTGTAATCCCAGCACTCAGGAGGCAGAGGTAGGTGGATCTCTGTGAGTTCGAGGCCAGCCTGGTCTACAAAGCGAGTTCCAGGACAGCCTCCAAAGCTACAGAGAAACCCAGTCTCGAAAAACCAATAAAGAAAGAAAGAAAGAAAGAAAATTATATTTTATCTTCTTATTTTTCTTTCATGTTACTTGTGTAATTATTATTTTTAGATATTGGGTCTACTAGAATAAAACTCTAAATTTCTGATTTTTTAAAATTATGTTTTCAATCTAATTGACATTTTGCTGTGTATTTGGGAAGATTTTCTCAAGTCTTAACTATTTTTCTCTCATATCATAAACTTCAACATTTTTATTATCTGTACAACTTGGTGTTATAGCAGTGTTCTTGTTCTAAGAAGTGTGTTTATTTCTTTCTAATTATATTGTCACTTTTACTGATCACTTTGTTATATATTATGTTCTTGAATTCCATACCAGAGGTTAATCTGATATTTTCATGTTGTCTGCCAATACATTTTAGATAATTAAATCCTTTCAGTTTTTTAGCTTCTAACTGAATTGTAAAATGGAAAGTGTAAAGTCTTGATAACTTAAATTGCTTCTATAGAAAGAGAAAAAGAAAATGAGAACTAGAACATATCACAAATATCTTTATATATCACAAATAAACTTTGAGAAATTTAAAGCCTATAAAGTGATATTGAACAATTAAATGAGAATTATATTTTGTTGCAAATGCTTGATCAAACTTTTCACTTTGCCTATTGAGCGGGAATTCATTCTATAGCCACATCTAACTCTTTCAACCCATTCAGGAAATGCTATTTGGAGCAAAAGTCATTTTAATTCTGAACAAAGATCACAGGAATGAGACAAGGTCTTTACTAGTCCCTGCAAAAGAGCCAGGATCCAGTCAGTGAGTGTGCTAATTGACTAAGTACATTCTACAGGAAACTAAGCTTGGCATTCAGATATATTAAAATGAAAAAAGAACTTCAAGAGAAATCTGTTGTCTAGCCTCAAAATAGTTTGCCAGAGAAAGAAAGTAGAAAAATTTGGCTCATAGAGTGTTTATTTTCAGACCAAATGAGATTTGTACTTTTCTCCAAATGTTGTGTTGAAATTTAGATTAAAGTTAAAAACGTGAATTCCCTATTAATGGCAGATGAATATTTTATAGAATGGGTTAATGGCTAGCATTTGTGTTCTTTAGGAGATAGCTGAGTGAATAAACGGACAGGTAGGTAGGTGCTTACATATGAGGTAGGCAGTTAGACATGAAAACTAATAGGTAGATGGATCCAAAATGTTCTTCATAAAGACCATTTACCACATGTTCACCAAATAAAAAATGAAAATAACATAACTAAGAATTGTCATATAAGTACTAAAATAATTAGTTTAAAATCACTCTCAGATAAAGTACAAGTTTAAATTAGAAGCAAATTTATATCTTAGTATTCATCCTAATGAATTTTTTCACAGTAAGATTTATTTATATATAAACCCCAAATATCTATAAATTAAAATTTAGGAAGACTTTACTGTTAAAACAGTCACAGGGCATTTTCACAGTGATAACTCTGTGAGACAGTTTTAAAGTCATTCTTATATAGACAAAACCATGACAGCATACACTTAAAAAAACTGAAATTATGAAAAAACAAACTATATTATGAAATAAGAAAGCCAGTGGATTATACAAAAGAAAGAAGGTTAGAATATATGTTTTACCCACAAACACCAACATACAACAGATTACTAATGTGATGGGCTTTGTTCCTTAGGTGGCTTCTCTGAGTTATGAACATAAGATATATGAAAATATTAACAAGCACACCTTGGTCAGGACTAACCAGCTACTTTGTATTAGAGAGCAAATCCCAACAATTTAGAGCTGTCTTTACAATAGACCCTTATGGTGTGTATGTATCTTCTCTCTTGAACTTGCATTTATTTCCAAAATGGTCAACTAAATTGATGAAATGGAAAATAGTCTAAAGTTATTTACTATCTAAAGTTTTAATAAACTGAAAAACATTTCACTGAACATATTTGTGGTATTTTATAAAAACCAACAAAATTAGGATAGGTTTAAATAATTTGGAACTGAATGGGATGTAAAGCAGATCTCTTTAAAGAATTAAATAAGTATCTCTAGCTCACTAGCACACTTCATTGTCTGAATATGGGTAAAATTCAATAATGTGTCTTCCTGTCATTCCATGACATGATAATATGTTTGAAATTATTAAGAAATTGATTAAAAGCTGTTGGAAATAAAACTCAAGAAGCAAAAATAGATTCACTAAAAGATGCATACACAGTTTTCTGCAGATTAACCTACACTTTACATAAGGCATTTCCACTGTGGTATCTCTACAAGACTTAAGTAATTCTACTAGTTTTCAAGCAAAAATTCTACCAATGTTTAGTAGCAGAGGTGTTCTGAACCATAGTTTCGACACTGGTACATTTTTGTTTTCTATTGGCTTGTTACTTTGAAATGAGATTGGCTGTGTGCCTGGTGCCTTTCATAAGAATACATTTTTCAATAATATTTGAATAATTTAGCTTTATTATATGGTATTTACAGGAACAACCCTAAATATTCATTTAAAACATCATTTAATCCTATGTACAATTTCCTGTTCCTTCTTGTCCTTGACCGTCAGTGGAAAAAAAAATGACTATATAACTTGAGGCACTAATAAATTTAGTAGATTATTCTTTTTTCTTTCTCTGAGGTTAACGAACTTGTTTTTAACTCAACATTTGTTAGACTCTTCGATTCCAAGATTAATTTTTTTGTTACTCTAGTGTAATGTTGCATATTCATTTGCAAAACAAAGACACATGGGCAAAAACTTCTGCAATATTGTCTGTCTAGGGACAGCTCTGAGGATTCCAATATGTTCAGCTCTCAATTTTTTGTAACAACTTAGGGATACAGTCTTTAGTTGAATTTCAAGATGGATCCTAATTTTTACATGGATCCTTCTGGCAAGGAAATTCTGGATACCTTAAGGAACTGCAATAAAAATTATAAGGCATGGATTCTTGAAATCCCCCCTCCGTCTAGATGAAAATGAGCATAGGAAAACATACTGTGATAATCCAAAACATTCATTATGAAAATCATGTAAGATTTGAAACTCTCTCTGCAAGCTGCATTTGATTACAAACTTCTCTTGGGACTATGCCTAGGTATTCTTGGGCTTGCAACCAGACTACATTGCTTAGCCTACCAACCACTGAGCATGGTTTAACATCACTCAACTCCACAAGACCTACACTATGCAAGAGTTCACATTTGACATACTTTCTAAACAGTTATGAGATTTTTGCAAAATATAATCATTAAACAGTAGCAATTTTGAAAATGCACACTGCCCATATTTTCTGTAATATCACTGCTCTTTTTAGCTGTCTGAAAGCAATATATTCATTCATTAGCATTCTGTCTTTATTCTGCGCAGAGCCTCAGGTATTTGGTGGCAAAGATGCTTTTGCTAATAATGCCCAGGGAAATATCACCACCTTATGCTACCCATAGAAGGGGAATGTCTTGGGTTCAAGCAGGAGTCTAGGTCTATAGAGGAGAATATCTATTCATACACAAAATGCAGTCAGGGAATATGGTTATGTTAATTTTATAACTTGAATTCTCTGACTATCTATATTTGTCAGCAATATTATATTTTCAGAAAATGTCTCTGGGTCAAGGCATTTTCCCCAAACCAAGCACCTTTTGGGATACATGTAAGGAAACACCTATTCACAAGGAAGTATGTAGTGTTCTTTGAAACAGGAATCTTAAAGATTATTAATAAAATCAAACCGAGCCAGGTATTGGGGTGAATGAGGGGAGATCAGAGAAACAGAACAAGCCACAGCTACCTCACCTCACCAGTTCCTCAGCTGATCTTGTTTCCTTGGACTGAAAGCCTCTGAGTCCTCATCCAGAATGAATCTCAGCTGAACTGTGCTGCTCAAAGCCTGAATGCTTAACCAGCCAAAAGCTTCTAGTTTCTGGTCCTCACACCTTATATACCTTTTTGTTTTCTACCATCACTCCCTGGGATTAAAGCCTCACTTTCTGGGATTAAAGGCATGAGTCACCATGCTTGGCTGTATCCTTGAACAGATGGATTTCTGCCTTTGGAATGCTAGGATTAAAGGCATGTGCTACTGCCTATCCTCTATGTTTAATATTGTAGCTGTTCTGTTTCTGACCCCAGATAAGTTTATTAGGGTGCACAACATTTTGGGTAACACAATACCACCACAGTTCCTATATTCATATTGCAAAAGAAAGATGAATCTTAGATTATTCATTATTTTTTAAAATTCAGATAACTTATTACTCCTTTTCCAACATTTTTTTCATTGTTCTCAAAGACAATGTCAAATTCCTAGGTTTTGTACTTGAGATCATCTTCAATTCAACACCAAATGACTTTTCCAGTTAATATCTACCTAAAATGACAGGCATACAATTCTATATCACTTTAAAAATCTGTGGTGTCTCATTATCTCTACCTAAAGCATATTCTGTAGGCTTATTTTCTTTTGGAATCTTAACAGTTGTTCTAAGATATCTTTCTGATTCTTCTGTTGTGTCTTTTCCACTCACCTCAGCTTTACAGGAGAATATATTGCTCTTCCATGACCTCCCTGGCTCTCAAATTTGCAACAAACACCTCTTAGTTCCTATCAGTATAATAGTCATACTTACACAGGTAAGAAAAGTACAAATTTTCAAGGTTACAAAGCCAGAGAAAGAAGTCAGTCCTAAACCACAACATTCTGTTAAAAGTTAGATTGTAGATGGCATAGGGAATGTATGAAGAATTTGGTATGGACTATCAGAGAAGGAAAACTGAAATCCAAACAAGCAACAGAGTTTTGGTAGAAAATTGAACTGATTCTTGGGTTCTCTTACTGTCATGAGTATATTATAGAACTGCAGTTCATTTTAATTATATACCACCATGAGTTACTAAGACATTTATGTATATGGAAACTTGTTAGTTAGTTTACTTCTAGCCGCAGATAACAATAATTCTTGTATCAGCTTACTTACACACACACACACACACACACACACACACACACACACACACACATGCCTTTTACAAAATACAAGAAATGCATGTGATTTAGTGTGTCATGGTGGGTTAAAAGTGAATGAGTCAGTTCAAGTAAGTAGTCTATTCTCTGTGGCCTCTGAGGGTAAGATTCTCCATTCTGTCTTTGGAACCCCCTTCTTATAGTCACAGCTGCCATATTGGAAGAATTTTCATCTGAATGGTACTGCATGTAGAAGGAAAAATACATGTTTTTTGTTGTTGTTGTTTTTATACCTAAAAAGAAAAAGGTATCATAGGAACAGTGATGACTGATTGTCAACTTGACACCATCTAGACTGACCAGGCAAACAACTTTCCTCACATGGTTTAATGAATTATCTAAATTAAATTCATTAAGGAAAGAAAAACTACATCCCAACTGTGGGGGCATCATTTCATGGCTTTGGGTCATAGGCTGTATAGCAATTTTGAAATCTGGATAAATACAATCATCTATCTTTGTCTGCCTCCTTATTCAAAATAAAATGTGACCCAGTGTCTCCAGTTCCTCACATCATGATTTCTTCACCAT
Organism: Onychomys torridus; assembly: GCF_903995425.1. Lineage (NCBI taxonomy): Eukaryota > Metazoa > Chordata > Mammalia > Rodentia > Cricetidae > Onychomys > Onychomys torridus. The sequence continues at coordinate 7,099,774 of NC_050457.1, read as the reverse complement.
GATAGACTACAGCTTCCAACTGGGAGTTGAAATAGACCCTTCCTTTCATGTTGCTATTTGTCAGACACTCTGTGCCAGCAAAGCTTTCCCTTCTTCCATCTCCAATACATACAGTGAAATAAAGTTGCAAGGGTCATGGCAAAAATGACTTCCATTTGGATCTTCATGTTACACCTCAGTAAGATGATGCTCTGAAATTAAGCGAGATGTATGTCATCCACAATCTCATCTCTAATTGTTCAGAATGCAGTGGAAAATCATTTATTATACCTAAAACTAAGGAGATCTCAACCTGAATAAGAAAAAACAACCAACCAATGGCAATGCCAAGTAAATAGGTAGGTTGGGGTTATCAATGAAGTTTTTAAAGTAGCTATCTTTAAAATGCGTCACTGAATCACAAACATACTGTGGTGGTTTGAGAGAGAATGGTCCCCATAGTCTCATATGTTTCAATGCTTGGTCCCCATTCAGTGGAAGTGTTTGGTAAGAATTAGGAGTTGTGGCCTCGTTGTAATTGTGTCCCTGGGGAGGGGCTTTGAGATTCCAAAATTCCCATGTTACTCTATCTTGTGGATCACATGTAATCTCTCATCTACTGCTCCACCAGCACAGCTGCCCGCTTGCCTCCGTACTTCCCACCATGATCATCATAGACTTGTCCTTTGATACTGTAGTTAAACCCCCAATTGAATAATTCATTTTATAAGTTGCCTTGGTCATGGTGTTTCTTCACAGCAATAGAAAAGTAATTAAGACCATACTAAAACAAACAAAACAGAAAATCTCAGCAAAGAAATAAAAGATATTAATATGAAGAAATCTATGTATCTTAAAATTTAAAATATACACTAGTCACAAAATCTTAGCTTACTGATTCACTCAATAGGAAAATACATATGACTTGAAAAAAGAAGACAGGAATGCACGGCTGAAAAAGGACTTGCTAAAGAAGTGAGTGAAAGACATATATTTATGTATTTAAGAAGTTAAATGGAACAAAGATTTCTATCCTATCAATCAATCTTCAGAAAAATTTAAAAAGGAAACCTTGAAATCAGCTAAAGAAAAATGATACATTTCAGTAGATATGCAAGACCTTGAATGACAAAGTGTGTCAACATAACCGACGAAACCGGAAAAGGGGACATAATGTCTTTCAACTGGTAAATGAAAAACAAAGGGCAAATCAAATAAAGAACCCCACTGGAACACAGAAACCACACACACATACATGCACACACACACACACACACACACACACACACACACACACACACATGCACGCACAAACAGCCATTATGAGATTTATGCCAAGGAAAACAGCCTTAAGATTTAAAAATAATACATCTTCAAATAAAAAACCTGTAAGAATTTGTCCTCAGACTTACTTACCTTAAGATAATGATTAATAGTTCTTCAGATAGACATGTAGTGAAGTGGAAGAAAATGAATATTAATATTGGAAATGGAGAAATAATGACAAAATCAAAATGTTGGTGAGTTAAACACAATGTCTTTTAAGTTTTGTGCACTATAGTGGTCATTTGTGACGAAACCTACAGTTTTGTCTGACATGGTTCCAAAGCAGCACAGGAAATGTTAAACAATGAAGAGGTCGAGGGTGGAGGGAGCTACATTATATCTATGTTTACTTGAATTAGTGAAATGTCACTGTTAGAGTTTGATCAAAACATAAATCCTGTCAGTTTCATGCTTAGTCTTCTTAATTCTGACATCTCAAGAACTCATTCACATGAGTTGATGGTCACATGCAGCATTTGTAAGAGTCTTATCCTAGGGTTTTTACTATTCTAAACCTTATCACCCTATAATAGCTTCCCACTGTTTCTTTTGCTTGCTATTTTATGTATGTTTATGTGTTGTATCTATGTAGTATATGTGTGCACATGTGGAGGTCAGAGTGGAGCATTCTTCTCTATCAATTTCCATCGTGTTCCATTGAAGCAGAAACTCTCCCTGAGTCCAGATCTCCCTATCTATCTATCTATCTATCTATCTATCTATCTATCTATCTATCTATATCTATATCTCCATCTCTATCTCTCTGCTAAGCTACTAACCACAAAATGCAATCCCCTGTGATTCTCCTGTCTCTGATCCTGACAGGTCACATTTGAGACCATTCCTGCCCTGTTACATGGTTGATGGAAACCACACCATTGCTGAAGTATCCCTTTTAACCACTAAGACATCTCTCTTGCCCTATTATTTTTTTATTTTTATTTTTTTATAATTTCCCTATGCTGTCTGTGCTGACTGAAAACATATAGCTCCCCTACATTAGCATCTTAGGTAGTTAAAGAATTACAAGCATAGACCAAACAGCTATAGTCTACATTTTAATAGATCTGGTTTATTCATGTAACTTAAAATGCCCTTCTGGCCATCTGAATGCCTCCTTATCTCATTCACTATAGTTCTGGGATGCTGTGCTTGGACCATGATACCATTGGTACCTGTTCTCTTCCACCTGTTTAGTATGCTACACTTGCCTGGGTTTTGATTTAGAAACCTCTACCTCAGATTTGGTATGGCCAGTTTTTCAGGGACCAGATCATCTCCCAAGACAAATCTTCCCTAACTGCCTAACTGACATGGATCACTTTCCTCCTTATGATGTTGGTCTGCTTCTTATCTTCACAGCACTGTAACCTTGTCTGCCCTGTCCATTTCTCTGTGTATTCTTTTACCTGTTTTCAGCCTCTGTGTCATGAGCTCTCTGAACTTAGGAACCACACTTACACTGCAGAGTGGACATGATGCAAGGATTTACAGACTGTAAATACTTACTGCATTATTTCCACTGAAAGCAAATGAGGAGGACAAACGAGAAGGCAAAACTGTTGCACAAACAAAACATATGAATTTTCAAATATATCATAATCAACATTTTATTTACAAAATCTTTTCTGTAACCTATCTCTGTAGAAATAAGAAGCATTTCTAAAGTGATCATATCTGAAAAAATATATTTAATTTCAATAATTTTTGCCCCTACCATTTGGAATATCTTGAAGAATCCTTATGTTCATATATTCCTATTGCAGGGTTCTTATTAAATACAATTCTGTTAAATTACAAAAGAGTGATGGAGAGTCCTTGTAAACTCACATGTCCTTGTAAACTCACGTGTCCTTGTAAACTCTTCCCTTCTTCATGAATTTCTACTTAGCATAGAGTACTAATTCTAGAAAACAAAGATAGACCTAGAAGAACAAAAAGTAGTTTATATATGTAGCTTCCCTAATCTTCACTCCCCAAATCCATTAGAACTAAGAAATTTATTCAATTCTGTAAAAATTCACTTGCCCATGAATGATTCTGTATGTTCATGAATATTATTTAAATTAACCACTTCTAAGTCTAAATTCTTCAAAGAGCTGAGCCTATCATAGAACTATTTTGTAAGTATGAAAATTATGGGGAATCATGAGTGAGAAAGAGGAATGTGAAGCAATAAAAACTGAATATACAATAAAGTGTTTCACACGGCGGGTATTCACCGAAACTTATTACTGAATGTTGATAGATCCTGTATCATCATTATAGGGAGAGGCATTCTCTATAGTTTGAGAATAGAAAAAGAATTCATTACCCATCATACAGTCACTGATTCCTCTTCTCCCTCCTCTATATTTCTTGGTTATACCTTCCTAAATGCCAAGTCAGTCTCTTAGGATCTGGTGTATCTGTCAACAAGGAAGCCCCAGAGCAGGAGAAGAAAGTCATTGTGACTATATATGAAATGGGGCCAGGCCAGGCCTTGACAAAATCTGTCAAATTCTCACAAGAACTAGGTACTTCACTAATACCTGAGATAAGACAATGGATACACAACAGTGAGAGATCTCAAGTGTACCTGAACTGTCATCCACAAGATGCTTCAGTCACAATTCTATAGTTTAGTGGAAAGAACTGTTGTCAGAGACACTAAATTTGAAAGCAATAGAGTAGGGATCTGTACTTCGGGGAAGAGAATCCTTCTCTTGACTCCTTGTATGAAGACTCCCTCAAGTGCAACTCTCAGCTAAACCGAAGAGGAGGAGACTACAGCCTAGTTCTGAGGAGTGCCTCTTCTGTTAAACAGTGTTCTCCCTGCTGCTAGGAATGGGGCAGGGCGTTTAGTGAACAGACAACGGTGGAAAAGATGACCAATAAAGCAGAGAAAAGAGCAGAAAGGAGCAGCAGCTACTTTCATGGAGCTGAATTCTCACTGGTTATTGAAAAACTCTTCAAAGACAACTCTTACACCAACATTTAAACTTTGGATCAGAGGAAACAACAAAACTAAAAATCATTAGGAGGCAGAAAATTCAAATCAGATACAGATTTCCAACAAAACAATACAAGTAAACTTTTAATAAAAGTAAACTTAAAAACTTTATACTACTGCTTGCATAGGTTTTGAGCACGTGCTCTAAGGTTTGTATACTAAAATTTAATTACTATTGTCAGGTATTAATAAAGCAGAAGGAATCTACAGTATTTAGAGACAGTGTCTTAGAGTAGGTGGTTAAGATTAAAGTCATTGCAGAGTTGTCATGACTGAATTTTGTTGGCCTTATAGGAAGAGAAACCAAATATATGAGTAGCCTCCCTGCATTTTGTTCATGTGGTGTTCTACATTTCCTCAGATCTCTACCAACAAGAGGGCCAGCACCACATACAGTCTTTAAATCTTTGAACTAGGTTCTAAAACGTCCTCTTTTCATTAAAACCTACCCAGGATGTGCTGTATTGATATTTGCAACAAAAAGAATTTACAATACAATTCCTGTACCCAGGAAGAAGAAGAGAAAAGATTGGAGAACCAGAGAATCAGAAAATCTCACGTGAGTCTGTGGCTCCTAAACAATGCCAATAAACATGCTAACATGGAGGGGTAAAAGCCTCATAGGGTCTCAATCCTAGACAAAGAACTACTGGCAGCTAATTGGCCCTTAGAGAAGAATTGTCTTATCTTCTCCCAGAGCTGAGTCTCCTACTTGGTTATATGATACAAAGTAGCCAACCCTGGAGTTATATGCATGCAATGAACAAAAATGGACTTATATATACGTATATAGGGTGTGTGCCTGTGCCTGTGGTGTGTGTGGGGGGGAGAGGAACAATTTTAATAAAGGAAAAGGAAGCACTAGTTTGAGAGAAAGGGAGCAGACATGGTAGGATCTGAAGGGAGGAAAAGAAATCAGGAAAGTGATGTAATTATAGTTTAATCTAAAATATATTTTTAAAAAGAAGATCAACCAAGTTGCTTGATTAAAATCAAACAGTATAAAATAATCACTCTTAAATGTAAACTAATGTTAAACAGATCCGAAGTCTTATACAACCAACTCAAGCTAGCCAAATGGTATCATCAAAACGTTGGTTTGTTTTTTGGTTTTTTGTTTTTGTTTTTTTTTTCATTAAATCTCAGAATTGTGAGAAAACTTGGCAATTTCAGGACCCTTGGGCCCTGTAATACTATAGAATAGAGCGGTTATAAATAACTTTCAAAAGCTGAGTAAGGAAGTAGCAGTCACATAAGACCAGAACACAAATCTCAATGGCAATATGCTTTCAATAACTTGGGTTGATGTTACTTTTTCCTGAAAAACAATTAAATCAATATACAGGATGAAAACAGAACTCTTGATGTTTTCATAAGTTATTTAGCTGTAGGATTAATAATGTTTGAGACAAAAATCTGTTTGTAGAGAAGGCCATATTATTTTGATCTCTGAGCACACATCTTGATATTTCTGACGGGCTCACTGATGTGAGTGAAGGTGCTCAGTGGAATCAAGCCCAGGGAGAGCGGGCTGCTGTACATGGCTCCATCCTCAAAGCCTCCCGTAAGTGCTCAGTCTCTGTCTCTTCAGAGAGCAGTGAACTGCCAGGCTGGGATCTAATGCAGCACATTATTAACATTGACCAGATCACTGCAGAAGCTTGGCAAGGTTTCCTTCACCTGTTAAGAAACTAATTTATTGCAGTCAGACATATATTTATGCTTTATTTATATCTATTGGACAAAAGATTGTTAAAAAGAATGGATGTTAAGAGTACATTAAAAGGGCTGACAGGAGGCAGAACCTCAGAGTTAAGACTCCCCTCAGCCGCTTGCAGCTCCCTGCCCAGCCCTGGAAGACAGCCTGCTGGCTTAGCCCTTATGCTTCTTGGGCAGAAGCGGAGGTTTTACAGCTGAGGAAAAAGCTTGTGCTCCTGTAAACATGATAAACAATCATTTGTTTTGTTTCAACACATTGGTTGTGTTTCAGTTTTTACACAGTGGCTGTTCTAAAACCACCCCTGCCACGAGGGTCCTCCAGGAAACCTGAGGCTGCTGATCTGATTTGCATTGACTCCTGGTGACCTCCCTGCAGGCAGAGCCCTGTAGATGCCCTCCAGAAAATATAGGTAGAGTTTAAAACACAGGGTCTGCCTGTATGATATTTTTAAATTGTCAGAGTTAGGAGAAAGAGAAACAAAAATTATGACTCAATGCCCCGTTTTCTTCCAAAGTGCCTCAAGAGTCTCCAGAAATATTTAGCAACACTCCCACCGCATTTGTATTATTTAGATTTATTTTCCTCGGAATATAGTCATTTCTTTCCAACCCACACGTCCAAAGCATTCTCATTATCCTCAGAGCAGTCACATGACAGATGGTAATGGCTGTTTCTGTGTGAAAGAATGTCAATTGTCATACTGTAAAGAGATTTTTAAACTGTGCTTGAGACACGTTGAAGAGAATAGTGCCAGTCTTTCAAACATGGCAAAAGCTTGACCTTACTCTTTCATCAAAAGATCCAGTACCCCTACCTAAGTCTTTCTTACTATAGAAGCATGTGAATGCATGTAAGGTACTTAGGAAGCCTCTGAACTCATCCGTTTATATTTGTTTAACTCAAAACTGAACACTGTTGGAGGTAGGGGGCATGCTGGGTAGCTACGTTTGTCACAGTATTTATATTTGATTGGGTAGTTGGTTATATTTCTTACATTATAAGCAAATTTGTGCCTGTATGTGCCATGTGTTTTAAATGAGAACTGTTTTGACAAATCTACCCTAAATTCTTTTTTAACTCCTCATATCCTCCAGAACTCCAGTCTCTAATAGGACTTTAATAATTGTAGTTAGGAAACAGAGGATTAAAATTCCAGTTTTATTTTACAGGTAGTATAATCACAATGGACTATATATCTACTGAAGAGAGTGCCTGAGGTAAATATAGTATTTTACATGATTTTCAGTAGGAAGGAAGACAGAACCAGATGGTTTTTCATTATTCAGATATTATTATTATTATTATTGCTAATTTTAACATCTCTCTAGCCTCTAAAACACTATCTCTTGATTTAAATTAAATAATTTAGTTTTTTGAGAATTTCTTGGCCACCTACTATGCTCTAATTTTAAAGAAAAAGATCACATGAAGGTGAAAACAATTTTAATATAAATCAGGTATCATAAGCAAAATGTTTTGAAACAGAGTATCAGTAAAGTTTTCATACATAAATGAGATTTACATATATAAAATGTCTTCAAAGTTATGATTTGTTCAGGAGGAAGTATTAAGTGTGGAAGTTCGTTTAAGACGGTGATAACAGTGTGAAGCTGTGAAAGTCCTTAACAAATATAGAAAATTCAAACTCTTTCTAATACAGCCTCAGGGAGATAAGAGGGATAAGAAGCCTGTAGAGTTGGCTATGTAAAGGATGTTTATATGTATCTAAAAGCAGAGAGTAGCAATCTAAAGCATTTGCTTATGTAATCATGATTATTTATTTTTTAAAAAAGGTGTTACAATGCCTAACCCACCTGTACTTGAAAGACAACCTTGCAAATAATGAAAAACTTACATTTGATAGGGATACAGCAGGTTTGGGAAATCAGTGAAAAGGTGTAGTTACAATACTCTAGAATGGATATAGGATTATAAACCACAAGACAAAATTCAAATGCCCAGTAGAGACATTTAAAACTTTAACAAGTTACAGAGAGGACAGAAAGCTGTGAGAGTGTGAAGAATAGTTTTGGTTTTCTGGGGACTCGCCGAAGACACCGATCTGCAGTGACAGGGCAAACTGGCGATGATGAAGGCCTGTCTGCATTGGATGGTGCCTGAGACCTGCTGAGGGAGAGGTGGGATGTCAGCCCATGCAAGGGCCACCTAGGGAGAAGCTTCTCCCAGTCACCAGCGGTCAGGCCAGCATCCCCTGGAAAGTGTGGCCTGTTCCTATCTCCTCAGGCCACTGCTGCCTTCCCATCTGCTTCTCAGACAAAGCCCCGCAGACTGCATGACACATGGTCTTTCCGAAAAGCCGCCAGCCCTTACTGAAGTTCACATCAATAAGCTGAGACTAATAATAGAATGTAGAACTTTCTTTGAAATTGGGTTCCGTTTTATCCCTGAAATTTATACTTCCAAGTGCTCTGTGTTTAAATAAGTGTGTAACGTGTTTTATTTTTGTAACTTTCATTGCAAAATTATCCACCTTTTGCTATTTAAAAATCAACAATATTTTCCAGAATTTTTATATGGAAAGTGCCATCTTCGGGTTAACATTACTTTTTATTTTGGCAGTGTATATGGGCAGTCCTTAAAATTCAGGCAAAGTCTACTTATATGCTTCCTTCCCTGGCATCCTTGTCCTTTTAACAACCTCCTTTGGAATTAGTATATGATTTGGTTTAGCACACTGCCTACAAATGAAGCTCATTTATGTGTATTTGAGGACACTTGTTGTTGTCTTGGGAATCATTTAGGATAAATTTATTAAAAAGGTTTGGGGAGTTAGTTCAATGGTAGAGCGCTCGCCTAGCAAGCGCAAGGTCCTGGGTTTGATACTCAGCTTAAAAAAAAAAAGATTTATTTATTAATTCAGTTGTGGGGGTTAATCATCATTGTAAACATGATGGGCTTAAGAATCACCATGGCCTCACACCTGTGAGTGGCTGAGTGATTTAATTGTGTAAGAAGGACACACTAAGAATTGGCGGGGCGGGGGGGAGGGGGGACCATCCACGGTCTTGGGTCTCAGACTGAATAAAAAGGAAAGTGTAAACTGAACAATATTGCTTTCTTTCCTTCATGATTATGATGTCTTGTGACAGCTGCTTCTCACTCTGGCCACCATATTGTCACTGCCAGAATGGACTGTCTCCTTGAACTATAAGGAAGTGAAATTTTTTGTTCCTTAAGTGGCTTTTGTTGGGTGTTTGATCACATCAATGAGCAAAGACTATAAAATTTCAGGTTAAGATGTAGTTATGCTGACTGTTAGTTATTTGCGAGGAAATGTCCCGAAACACGACAAAACCACAAGAGTTTTTATTGAGACAGGAAAGAAAGAGACAGACATGAACAGGCCTGTGGGAAACACACGTGGTCAAGGTGGAGAGTGAGACCAGGGAACATGGCGCCGGCTTTAAAAGGTGGGCCACGAGTGCTTACAGGAACTCATGTGGCTACTCCATGCATGCGCGTGGATCACATGGCTGAGCTTGCAAGCTTTACACAACCACACAAAGCCACAGAGTCCTCATCACAGTAGATGTTTTGACCCGGAAATGGCTATTTTTAACCAAAAACAACTAGGCGGAAGTGTCTAGGTCCACCGGGCATGCCCAACCATGGGGGAATGTTGTGACTTCATATCACTGACCTCCCTCAGGTAATGTCTAACATCTCACTGTGTTGACACCCCAGCGCTTTGCTAACATAGCAATTTCAGTGATGCCTTATCTTTGCAGATGATAAAGGGAGCAAAAAAGTAAGTGATGCTTGAGTAGACAGCTCAAAAAAACAAAAAAACAAAAAACAAAAAAACAAAGGAAAAAGAAACCCTAAAGCCTATTGCCTCTGTGCTTTGTGATGTGTTAGAGAGGGGCAGAAACAAGTTTCCACATCCCCAGTGTAGGGGTAAGAACAAGTGAAGTCAGCAAGGCTGGCTGCCCAAACCATAAGCCATGAATTCCAAGAGAACCGTAGTAGAAAACGTATTTTCTGCGTGCTGATAGGAACAGGACATAAAGCTTCCTACACACATTCGCTGACATACTTTTTAGCTAAACAGTTTGTTTTGACTAAACAAATAGCCTCTGAACATCTAACTTATAGTCTGGTATAGCAGCACCTCTAAAACATCAGGAGCTGTACTCCTTGCCCCAAAGATGAAGTTAATAAGAGAAAGAACAGGCTGAGAAGACATCCGGGACTATCCAAGGAGCCATTAAGTGCTCACTGACATTCTTGTTTCCTCCCAGCTCTCTGTTCTCCTTTGAAAATCAGCATTTTCTAGCATGATAAGTTCCAAGCAGAAGTTAAAAGAGTCTTGCACTTGTGGGTCACAGTAAGAGTATCCAAAAGATCATATACCCTAAATCAAGTTAAAATTGCATAAAGGAAATGTTGTCTGTTCTGTCTTCACAAGGTTTCTAGGTGATATTGCAGAGATGAACATGCTCGTGGATCTCTCTTTTCTTCAGAACCATGAATTGCAGCACAAAGAGAAATGCAAAGGAATGAAGATAGGATGCTTAAACCAATCGGGAGGGATAATAAACAGTGCTTAAAAAATTGGGAGCTGGTGAGATAACTCAGTGGGTAGAGCTGCCTGCCATGATGTCTGATGACAGGAATTCAATAATCAGTTCTCATTTGGTGGGATGATAGGATCGACTCCCACATAGTTTTCTCTGATACCCACACACAGGCTTTGTCATGTCCAAACCTACACTTACAGTCAGATTCACCACATACACTCAGTAAACAGCTTTTAAGAAAAAAAAAAAAAAAATGGGTGGGGTGGGGTAGAGAGTGACCATCCATAGCTTCTTCTCCCTGTAGTTTTTTTTTAATATTCTGCACCTCTTGGAAACCAGGACAACATATCACTTTGTAGTATGGAAGATCAACGTTTGAAGACAGTACTCACCAGTGGTTGATGCAAACTATTAGGTATTGTGAAGCTAAATCTTGTCAATCAAAGTGATGGAACTGAGAAGAATTTAGGAGATTCATAAACCACACCCAAGGAAAATTATCAGAATGGGTGGAGTCATTCTAGGAATGTGGGTCTGGATGGAGTAAAAGGCAGGAAAGGAGGAAGCCACTTCCTGAGGTATCCTGGCTCTACTTCCTGCCCACTATATTTAAGCTTCCCATCTGCCTACCATGCTGTGAACACTGAGAGTCCTGACAACCCGCCTACCATGCTGTGAACACTGAGAGTCCTGACAAGGAGGGGATATCACCTGTTCCCTGAAGTTGTTTCTGCCAGCAAGTCTTGTTACATGACCACAAGAGAAAATAAGAGCTGTGTAGAGATTGCCATAGTGGCTTCATTTATGGAAGATTAACCTCAGTAAACAAAATACACTTCAGGAAATAAAATGTAAAAGATGAAAAATTAAAAAAAAAAAAAGGTAAGGTGTGAAAGTATTTGTCTGGGTCCTGACAAATTTTTTTTTTTGCTCATCAGGGGAAAAGGCTCATCAGAATGCTAAGTTGTGATGCCCTCTGTTTCAAATAGTAGACGTGACAGAGTTTTTAATAAAGTGTGTCTGTGAGTGTACATGTTCGTGTGTATGTGTGTGTGTCTGGAATGTTCAGGGTCTTGCAGCTTCAGGGCTGATCTTCTATCAGAGCACTAAGCAAAACAGAAAAGTGTTTCTTTAATAGTTTTTACTAGTGCTATATAAACAGAAAGATATTCCGAGGTAATCTCTTTCATGGTTTAAAATAAAGAAAAATAAATATATTCTGAGCATAAATAAAGGAGTAAGACAGACCATCTAGTACTTTAAAATAAGAAATAAACTAATATGAATACTTGGGTAAGTTAAAATAGATTTTATTGTACTTACTACCGCTTTCATATGAAATATTTACACTGAAATACATCCCAGAATATAAGCCACACATTTTCACTAAGCATAATATACACATTAAAAATATGATTCATATTCTCCTTTTGTGATCTATGATATCATTATGGTGACATCAGATGACACCAATCAAACGTCACTTACTGGTATGGGCCAACAGAATTTCAAGAACATGCCTAATGGCCATGTAAATGAAGAACAGTCAGAATGATCCGCTAAAGGTAAAATAGCTTACTTGAGCTCCATGCTTTATTCTAGTAGAGTAGTTAGTATCTGATGACACAGAAGACTGCTTACATATTCTGATCTAAGGAAGCAAGGCATATATTGTGGGAAGAAAATAAGAGAGTTAGGAGTTAGGAGTCAGGAACTGACACTCTAGGAGGCCTACAAGCATTTAACCTTGACACTAACTTGAAAACTTAATCACTCTTGATTGGGAGGACTACCGTGCAAATGCCACTATTGTTGCATTGAATCATTATGGCGAGTACTCGATATTTGCTCACTGAATAAGCTAAGGATGAAATCAATCTACTTGGAGCTCTGCTTCAGGAATTGCAGTGTGAGGAGGCAGGCACCTGCCCCCACTCCATAGTCCACTGTGTCTGCAGATTATTCTTTGAAATAGTTCAGTGAACATAAAGACTTCTTAGACATTTTGAGATGGATTTTCTCCTTGAGTTTTCTAACCTAGCAGGTATTAGGTCGTAAATAAACTACCCAGGACACATTGTGTAATGGTAATTTGAGAGGAATGTGCTAATGGAGCCCTGAGTGATTAATCTGTATTTCCTTGCTGTTTCTCAATTTTCTGTTACACTGCAAAGCATTTACACTCCTGATTCAGATCTTCCAGCTCTACGCCAACTGTGAAGAAAAAAAAAGTGCACAAGCTAACGAGATTTTTTTTTCATAACACAGTGTAAATTCTTGTACCTGTACAAATTATAACATTTTGTCTGCATCTCCTGACTCTTACATAAAAAACTATGAGTCAGTTCTCAGAAGTTTTCACACACATATTTGAGAGGAAGCAATCCACCATTATTGGGGTTTTCTGACATGCACACTCATCTAGATATGGCTCTCAGCTACCCCATGATGTGTTTGATTCTCTGATATGAATATTGTATGTTAGCTTTACTCATGGCTCAGAAAAAGTTTTATCTGACTTGTAAAGGTTTGCACTGCTTCAGACAAGAGTGCCTGCATTAAAACACAGCTTTAAAAATGTTTATGTATATGTGACTCAAACCCAGGGCCTATTTCTTCTCTTTTGTTTCCAGCATGCTGTTCAAAACATAGCTTAGATCTACCGAGAAGACAGAAGCATTTTTGGCAATAACTTGGAACTGTCTCTAATCAATATGTCAGTGAATTATAGGGCTTCAGGCTCACGGATAGTTACTTGAATATAAAGTGCATGGCCTGAGAAATCAAAACAACTGTCTCCATACACACAGGTATACAGTACAATGCAGTGATTCTGTTCTCTATGAAAAATGTGTCCTTGTTGTCCAGTTAAAGTAAGAAAATTTGAAACAGAAAGATAAAGAGTTTTAGGTAATGTGCTTATATGTTGACAAATGAGCAAACTTTAAGTATTTTAAGGCTTCCTTCATGGAGAAAAGTGTTTCTTTGGGCTTACCCATTTTTAAAACCATATACAAGCTATACCAAATATTTCAGTATATTTGCAACCTTTGATTCAGTCTTAAATGCCTGACACTGTGGCATAGACTAGAAAAGACATGCACATTGTTTCTTCTGAAATCTCAGATTGAAACTGGACAGAGAAAGTGTTGGACCAAAGAGTTGTTAATGGTAGTATATGTAGTGCTAATTTCCCAGGATGCAATAAATAAAAACAGCAACATAATTCTCAGCATTTGCTAACATAATTCAAGGCAGAACAACCATTTATTGATAAGTAATTTAAAAAATAAATAGGTTTTTTCATCAGAGCCTAGCAATCTTCTATGGCCTAAGAATTCCATGGCTTGTCATATGTACATAAACATAAATAAATGTGTTCACTAAAGATATACATTAGAATATCTATAGCTGATATGAGTGCTTATCAGGAAGAAGTATACTTGTGTGGTATATTGTATGGTAAATTGTAGCTGTTTCTATAATGGAATGCAGCTACAGTGTGACTACGACTGTTCCTAAAGGCTTCTGTATTTGAATATTTTATTCTTCTCTAGAGGAAAAACTTGGGGAACGTGACAAGGTACAATATACATGGGAAAAGTGGGTCCCTAATTACAGCCTAGACCCAGATCTTGCCTGATGTCTGTTTTCTAGTCTGTTGAGATGTGAGTACTCACCACCATGATGTCCTTGTCTGATGAACCAAATAAAATTCTTCTTCCTTTAAATTCACTTTCCCAGATATTTGCTCACAGTGATGAAAAGGGGTCACTATGACATAAATTATTATGGGAGAGTTACATAGATTATTCTCAGATTGTTATGGTGATAATTCTAGACATAGAACAAAGCTTTCAAAAATGACTTGTAGTTAGTTTTCCTGCCTTGACCACAGTCAGGTCAAATCTCGCTCACCCACCAGGCCCATAGAGGCTCAGACCCAACCAAGTAAACACACAGAAACTTACATTGTTTAGAAACTGTATGCCCATGGCAGGCTTCTTGTTATCTACTTCTTCTATCTTAAATTAACCCATTTCTGTTAATTCATACTTAGCCACATGGCTCGTGGCTTACCATTACCTTGCATCTTGTCATGGCGGCAGCTGGCAGCATCTGTCTACTCAGCCTTCCTATTCCCATAATTCTCTTCTCTCTTGTCCCACCTATCCTTCCTGCCTGGCCACTGGCCAATCAGCACTTTATTTATACAGAGCGATGTCCACAGCAGTGACTTGTAGAAGAAATGTGGAAGAATTTGGAGCTGGTGACTAAGAAACCTTCTATTGGTGTAAGCAGAGTTGAGTGGAGTATCCTGGTAGGAGTTCTCAAGACCAGAATACCAAATAAAGGCAGACAGGAAACGCTTGACCTATAAGGACTCAGAGGAACACAAGGCCTCTGTTGAGCACTGAACTAGAGACTATCAGTCTTAGTTTTTGTTTGCTGTGATAACACATTGACCAAAAACAACTTAAGGGAGAAAGCAGTTTGTTTCATTTTACAGATACTGGGTCATACTTCATCACTGAAAGAAGTTGGGTGTCACTCAAGGCATGAACTGAAGCAGAGACCATGGAGGAACACTGCTTACTGGCTTGCTTTGCGTGGCTGGCTCAGCTTGCTTTCAGATACAACCCAGGACCAACTGTCTAGGGTGGCATCACCCACAGCAGTCTGGGTGATTTAATCATTAATTAATCATTAGCCAAGAAAATGTCCCATAGTCATGGCCTACAGGACAGTCTGATGGAAGCAATTCACCCGGTGCCATTTCCTGTCCCCAGGTTATTCTAGGCAGGGTGACAATTAGCAGCATAATGCTGTAACACTGCGCTGTAGTCTGTCAAGGAACCCTTGTGTGCTCTGTCCTCATCTTAACTCGAGTGAAGCTGAATTTAGAGTGACCAACAGATCTGTTTGGTGATGGAAATTAGGACCACATAACATTCAAGTTATGGGATGGCTATTGCGCCTACATTTAATGAGGTGTAATGCCGAGAAATCTAAGTAGAAATGAAGCAGAAAGATGAAAGGCCCTTCTCAGTCAAAGCCGCAGAAAAGGCATGTATGGAAAATGTGGCTGTAATTGGCAACGAGATTTCTGCTATAAAAACTAGATACAGTACTTTGCATTGAGATCATTGGAAAACTGACTTGGGGGCTAGATCCTACTCATCAAATGTTCAAGGGTGTGACCATTCAAAGACAATAGAAAGCTTACATTTGGACAGAAAGTGCATAAACAAATAGTGCTTTCAGCATCCTGCTCCAGCAGAGATACCTAGGGAAGTGTTTTCCCAATGAGCCAGGAAGGCTACCTTGGATTACTGTTGCTGCTGTAGCCCAAGGGGGTCAGGTTACATCTCTAGCTGTCAACAGAGTCTCATGTTTTTGTGATTTTTTTTTTTTTTGTAGGCAACTAGGGTTCTAGAAAGCACTGAGGCCAGATGATAATATGTGATAGGTTTGTTTCCCCTGAGTGGAGCTGCTGAGTGGGTTGTGAATGAAGCTATGAGGGTGAATGTTGAGATCAGTGTGCCCTGCTCTAAGCTAGTGTGTACTTATTTTGTAAATTGGTAGTTTTCAGGCTGGGTGTATCCATTTTACAAGCATGATTTAGCTCCATTTTTAGTGCAAATACCAAGGCAAATGCCTTTGCACCTCCTTATGCATGCAAACACCACCACATGCCCAGCACCTCATATGAGACACAGATTGATAAAAAACAAACTTATATCTAAATGTAAAGGGAATCACCATACAAATTTTCAAAATTGATTTGAATCCTATGAGAATATTACCATATTAATATCATATCAATGGAACTTGTGCTGAGAACTTATCACACACACCAGACCAAGGAAGAGTACAACATTCCCACTTTATGTAGTTCACTACATAAGGAGGAGGAAATCTAATACTCCAACAATTATGGCCCCCACTGACATATTTTCTGAGCACTCAGTGTGTTCAAGAAGAGACTGACAGGCAGAATATTCCTGTCTGCCCTGTGAACTTTAGCTCAGCTTGGTCTCCATTGCTGACAAGATCTACTCAAATTGTTCTCTCTTCATCTATCTGTCTGCCTGGCCTGTATCTACACCTTTCCTCCAACATCCTGAAGTTCTGTGCCTCATCTGTGTCTCCTTCGTGGTCCTACAGCTCACCTGTGCACTTTAACTCAACACCACCATCACTCTGCTGCCTGACTCTGCAGGTCATTCCAGCAACTTCCCTGCAGTAGCCCTCTTGTTCTGCCTATTGTGAGGAACACTTTAACTCTCCTACAGAATCTTTCCCTCCTCTGCAGCCATTCTGTAATCCACATATATACATAAATGAATGACTAGATGACAGACAGATTAAGATAAAAGACAAGTAGGTGATCAATGTAATTATTATGTGATAAGAAATGTGTCATCTAAGAATTAATGTTACTAATATTATAATAAAACACCTGTGTTTGCAAATGACCAGCTATTGAAAGAAATTGGGCTTATATTGCACTTTACTGCCAATGAAACAGATACAACTTTTGAATGTACTGTTAGTTAATAATACATGCAAGACAAATGTGTCTGTCTGTTTCTTCCATAGCAACTCATGATAGCAAAGCCAGATGAGATTGCAGGATATGGAAGATGCTAGAGATTCAATTTGTTTACAGTGGAAGGCTCCACAGAGAGGAGACAGCCCAATAGAGGGACCATATACTACACAAGCTGTGCAGACCCACTGAAGCTGGACATGGAGCATCAGGCTTTAGTGCTTGTCCTGCTCAGCTTTGTCTGGCTCTGCCCTGAGGCATTTTTGCCCATTCTTCCCTTAAAGAATCAAAAGTTTATGTCATTGTATACTGGGATTGCATAACTTTTCATTTAATTTTTGAAAGAGCCTAAGAGTTAATGCATTGCCTTTAGTCTAAGAAGAGACTGAACTTTTGGGCTCATGAACGTCATTTGAACTGTGAGGTGACAAGGACTTTTGAAGTTAATCTAAATGCATTTTTACATCATGATATGGCCATAAGCCTACAGAAGATGAAATACGGTTTGCATATAAAATGACCCCACAGGCTGATGTGCTGAAACATTTGGTCCCCAGCTTGTAGTGCTGTCTTGAACAATTGTAGGCCCTTCAGGAGACAAGTCTTAGGTGGAGGAAATAGGTCACTGGGAGAGAGGAGTTTAAATATTATTGGCCTCAGTTACGGCCTGATCATTCTGCTTCTTTTTACAAACAATTGCAGTCATGTTTTTTCTACCATGTCAATTGTATTCCCCTAAAACCATGAGCTGAAATAATTTTTGTCAGTTATTTATTCCCAGCAACAAAAAAAGTTAATAATGTGAACAACAAATGGCAGCAAAAATGATTTGTCCTGCTTAGTTGAGGAGATTCCTGCCAATATTCTTTCCTCAGTAAAAATGTTCAAATGGCCAAATTTAATAAATATAAGAGATTTCTCCACTTTAATCCTTGCTTAAGTTATTCATCAAGTTGCTACTCATTATTTCTTTTCTTTGTTTTTATTTTGACATTTATAAAATAACCAAGCAATGAGAGAGGAATCAATTACATGTAGATGTTAAATATTGTTTACATTAAAAGTTCTCAAAAAGTTCATATGCTAAAGCTTAATGTCTAGGGTGGTGCTATGAGGAAATCCTCAGAACCTTTAGGACAGTGGTTCTTAACTTGTGGGTCAAGTTGAATGAACCTTTCATAAGTTGCCTAAAACCATTGAAAACACTATGAATCATTACAGTAGCAAAATTACAGTTATGAAGTAACAATGAAAATGATTTTATGGTTGGGGAATCACCAAAACACGAAGAACTGTATTAAAGGGCCACAGCATTAGGAAGGTTAAGAACCACTGCTTTAGGAGATACAGTCTTATGGAAGATCCTCACTCAACAGAGACTATCAGATACAAAACACTGTATGCATGATTTGTAATTTCTGCTTCCATACTCAAGTTGTATGCAGGTTTGTGCTTCTATACACTCTATGCTGTCTTCTCCTGGAACCAAAAAATGCTCAAAAAATAGATCTGTCTAATCTAGAATCAAAATTTAATAACTGTGAGCTTAATAAACCTTCCTTTATAAACTTTCCCAGCTTTGCTATTATAGCAATGGAAAATTCCCTAATGTACCCAATATTTCATGGCTTACTAATATTTATACTAAAATGCACATCGTAATTTGAATGTAAAGTGTCTATCATAGGCCCACGCGTTTGAATACTGGGTCTCCAGCTGGTGGCCTTGCTTTGGAAGGTTGTGAAAACTTTTGGAAGTCGAATCTTACTGGAGAAAGTGAGTCAAGTGGCTGGGTGGGCCTTAAGAGTTCACTGCCCAGAAAAGCCGACTTCCTGTTCTCTCTGGTGTCTGATTGCTGATGCAATGTGACCAGTCTCCTGATGCCATGACAATCTACCATGATGGACTGTGTCTCCTCAATCTGCAAGGAAAAATCATCTCTTCTTAAGTTGCTATTATGAAGGGTTGTCACAGCAATAAAAAATGACTAATGACTAATAATAATTAGAAAATATACTTGTTTTTATTTATTATTATTTTATTGAATTATAATATTTGTGTGCATTTTTGAGCCATAAATATTTAATTTTTAATTAACATACATGTTTCATAATGGTCAACTCAAGGTAATAAGCACATATGAGCTTAAAATGTTACCACTTCTTTATGGTAGGTATTTTTCAATTCTTCTCTTTTGGAAAAGAGTAATATGTTATTGTTGGTTATTATAAATTCCCCTATTGTCACAGTATACTAGAAATTATTACTCCCACGGAACAATTACACTGTCCCCTCCCTACGCACTCCTGGATGCCTCACTCTTTAGCCGCCATTCCTCTGCTTTTATCTCATAGTAAATGGATTTAAGATTTCCCTGATAGATGAGATCATGTGGCGCTCCTCCTTCTAGGTTTGATTTACAGCACAGTGTTTTCCATCTTCATCCACAGTATGGTAAATTAGAGACTGCATTTGTTTTTATATCTCAGTAGTACCATGTATATACTCTACCACATTTTCTTTATCTATACAGTTTTCGTGGATACTCAGCTTGACCACACATGGCTGATGTGAGAGTGAGTTGTCTTTTCAGTATGTTGTTGTTGTTACCTTTCTCTATATACCCAGTGGTGCGATCACTGGACCACATGGTAGCTGTACTTTTCTTTTTCTTGTTTTTCGACAGACCCATACTGTTATCTATCCAATTGGATGCATTAATTTACATTTCCACCAAAACTGCTAAATATTATTCATTCTTTATCATTTCTAGCATCTGTTATATTCTGTGATTTCTTAAAAATTATTTCTTTCACTTGTTGAGATTGTAATATCATTACATTATTTCATCCTTCCCTTTTCTAATTTCAAATCTTTCCATATACCTGCCCTGGCAATCTTTCAAATTCTTGGCCTCATTTTTTATTAATCACTGTTGCATACATATATGCATATACACACACATTCCTAAATATGCCAATTGGTTTTTTTTGTGGATTGTAATAATAGATATTCTCACTAGGGTGAAGTGTGTGATGACTAATATTGATTGACAGAGTTGACAGGATCTAGAATCACGGAGACAACAGGCTTCTGGAGTTGCTTACAAAGGGTTATCTTCATTATATTGACTGGGGGAGGGGGAAGACCCACCCTGACAGCAGACAGCACCGTTCCTTAGCCTTGGGTCCTGGACTATTTTAAAATGAAAATAATTGTTGAGAATGAGCATTTATCCCCGTCTGTTTTCTCTCATGGACACAGTGCAACCTGCTTCTTCGAGCTTCTATCTCATGACATTCCTGCCATGATGAAAAGTGCCCTCAAACTGAAAACCAAAATAAGCCTTTGCTTCTTAATTTGCTTCGATTAAAATATTTTGTCATAATAATGAGACAAATAACAAGTAAGGCATAAAGTATCCAGTGTATTTTATATGCTTTTTTCCAATAATGATATTAAAACTTTTTAATCTGTCTGTCGGACATTTGCATATCATCTGAATTCCCAAAGCTCGAGAAACATCATAGAAGAGGAAATTAAAGGATGGAAATGAATGTTGTACAATCTGGTATCTGTACATGACACGATAGTTACGTACAGGCACTCACAGCAACTGTGACAACCTCCATATGACCTTCACAAAAAAAAAAAAAGGAAAGTTAAAATTCCCAGCGTGGGGAAGGCAAGGGTTCCCAGTACACACCCCTAACTGGGGAGCTAATGGTGGTCAGTGGCTGCTGAGGAAGGAAATATCACTAACTTAGGATGGGGACATTATAAGCAAGTGTTATAGATCTTGGGGAAAAGGTGTCTAGACTTACCAGGAAGCCAAGCTCTACCTGGAGCTGCAATAAGACAGTTCGAAGGGAGAGGTATCCTGACTTGTCCGGAAGTCAGGTGATACTTGAAACTGGGGTGTGGTGGGGGATGATCTCCCCACTGCCCACCACAGGATGTAACAGCCCTGCTCCTCTCCTTGAGAGCCATTACACTTGACCTTTGTTCTGCTCTCGGCTTAAGGTGGCTTCCCAATAGAGCCCGGCTTCTCTCTAGCCCAGGATGTTGCTTCTTTTGCTTCACTCTGCTAAAGGGGAAACCCCTGTGGAAATGTAGCAATCTCCTCCGGCTCCTTCGAAAAGTTGTTACTTTTTCAGCTCTGCCTTTGCTCAGCCCCACTAAGGAAGGTCTCAGAAAGGTTCTCCTGCTCTGCACCAGCCAATGATGATCTTCACCCAAGACTCTTGAGAAAGATTTATTTTGGAAGGAGTCCAAGAGAGTGGCTGCCTCTGCCAAGGTGGGAAAGGACAGTCCACAACGGAACAGGCAGAGGGGCTTATATAGGCCTTCTTAGGGGTCGAGTTTCTCCAGGGAGATTTCCTGCTCAGAGATTGGTTAGTTTTCCTGCTCAGGGATTGGTTACTTTTGTTGATCAAGGGCAGAGGTGGCTCTGATTTCAGGGTCAAACTGTGCTTCTTTCACTGGTCATTTTTAGCCTCTTGGCTCCAATTTTAGAGCCAAGGTGTATTTCTTTCACTGGCTCTGGTTCTAGGGTCAAAGTGTGTTTCTGTGGCTCTGGTTTCAGGGTTTCTGGACTCAAGCAAGGTTAAAGTGTTTCTTTCACTGGCTCAAGTCTCAGATCCAGGGTGGGTTGTTTTTGTTTTGTTTTTTTTTTTTTTCCACTAACTCTGGTTTCAGGGTCCCAGTGGGTTTCTTTGGCTGATCCCTTTTCCCTAGAGGCATCTATTTGGAGGTTGTTCTTGTCCCATTGAATGACAAATACACGCCCATATGGGAAGCACTACCTAGACTTACTTACTTTTTTTTTTTTTTTCATGTTTTTTTGGCCAACTCTTTCTGGGCATGCCAACAAAACAAATTCCATTTCCTTTGTGTTTTATTCTGCTGTTTCATTTTGGCATTTGTCCTACTGGTTTTGTGTTTGTTTTTGTTTTTGCTTTTGCTTTTTTCCTTTTTGTTTTGTTGTTGTTGTTATTTTTAAGAATGAGTGAGAGTGCATGAAGTGGTATGGGTAGGGAGGTGGAGAGAAAGAGGGAAAACATGATAAAATATCCTGTATGGAAACAGTTTTCTTCATAGATGTGGCAAGTGGCAGACTACCCAATGTCCAGTGTATGATCCTAAATCATACACATACAGGCAGCACTCAGTGTACTCAGTGAGCTTAAAATACAGAGTCCATGAAGTGAAGAGAGGGAAGTGATGGAGGGTAGAGGAGGAACTGCAGGGGGCGGGGGGAGCAATAATAATTACAATCTCAAACAATAATGTTTTTCTCCAAAAGAAAAGGCTATGAAGTTGGAAGGGGGTGGGAAATATATTGGAGTAGAGTCTGAAGGAAGGGAGTAGGGGATACATATGACCTAAATACATTTCATGCATACGTGAAATTTTCAAAAATATTGTTTAATATTGCTAAATTATACTTAATTGTCTCACAAATATATCAGATTCCAATTACTGGTAATTATTTCCTTCCTATAATTGATTTCAATGAACATAGAGCTGTTTGAATATTAAAAGTTTATTTTATGATAGGTTGTATACTAGACATAAATTGACTTGTGTAATTATAGAGACAAAAAGGTCAATGTCAGCCCTCCACAAGCTGGAGAACCAGGAATACTGGTGGTATACTTCTGTCAACATTAAAGCCTGAAGTCCGAAAATGTTGAAGGTAGGAGGTGTGTTCACAAGTCAGGAGGGGAGGAAGTTGTTCCTTCCTTGTCTTTTGTTTTATTTGGACCTTCAATGGACAGAGTACTGTCTCCTCATTTTGATAATCTTTTCTGAGATTGCCAATTCAGAAATTAATATAATTTCAAAAAAGCCACAGAAATCACCAAAAATAATATTTTACTGGTTATCTAAACATCCCTCAACCCAGCCAAACTACACAAAAATTTAAACATAAAGCTGGGAAAACATTCTGATATGTTCCCAAAATATATGTTACTTTGTTATAAGGATTACTCTAACTTTACAGAACTTGCTTCACATTCAATACAATGCAGGTTCTTCAAGTTTCCTGTATTAATAAATATGGGAGCAATCTCCCATATAAAATACACCCTTTACACAAGGAAAAAGAATTAATCTCATCTTCAAAATAGAGTTGAGGCAAAGAGCATGCATATCCACAGACTTTATTGACATCAGGTTTCTCTGCCTTCAGTTTCCTAATGCATTTTATTTATTTACTCATAATTACCATTTCTTGTTCAAACTACCATGTCACCATTTAGGTTTTACCACTTTGTTGTTCACTGAATCCTCCTAAGTACTTGTATAACATTTTATGAATATCAGGCACACTGGTACATGTAAGAGAGCCTCTTTCCCTTATAGAGAAAATAAAATGTGCAATGAATAGGTTTTTAAAAGAAAAAACATACTGAGGAGTTAGAAATCCCGCACAGGAAGGGAGACAAAATGTAAGGAAGTGCTTCCATATTTAAAATGTTAAAATATTGTGTATAATTCAATGGGAAAGCACTGCCTAGTACACACAAAGCTTAAGTCAATCCCCACCTATACTTGCTAGATTCTTACAGATTCTACCTACTCCAGTATAGGGAAGGACTACATGCTGGATTCTGAGAATTTGGATTGAAAGTTTTAATAGAAGGGACCGCGAGGCACAGACTTGTGGACAAGCCTTGGCTCCAGCATTCCCTTGTTTTCTTTAAAGAACTTCTTGTAAGTGGAAAGATCAGTTTATAATTAAATAAAAGATGCCACCCCAGGCTGAAGAGATGGCTCACTGGTTAAGAGCACTGATTGCTCTTCCAGAGGACCCTGGTTCAATTCCCAGCACCCACATGGCAGCTCACAACTGTCTGAAACTCCAGTTCCAAAGGATCTGACACTCTCCAACAGGCATACATGCAGGCAAAAACACCAGTGCAGACCAAATAACAATAAAAAACTTACTTAAACACAAAAGATGCCACCCTGACTGAAGTGTTTGTGATTTTACTTGTCCTCAAGTTCCCTCTGCCTCCCTCACTGGGGAAAAGAAAAAAAGATAAGTAAAAGCATCCAGTCTCACCTGAGTGACTGTGAATTCCTGTGCTGGAATTTTTAGTGTTTTACCAAAAAAGAAAGTTGGTCATCTTGAAAGTACATGAAATGCAGCACTATTTAGAGCAACGGTGAAATGGAACCTTGTGTGCTTGCTCTGGAGTTTGCAGCATTTGACAAATTGTAATTCTGTTCTTTGCAAACTTCTAAACACTTCCTGCTAAGTGACAACAAGCTTCAGCAAGTTTCCACAAACCTTCTGCAGCTTCTTTATCTCACTATAAAGAACAGATGCCTCTAAGGGGCTGCTGTGAGCTCTTCTGTTCTCCGTACAATATGTACACGTACAGAAAGGATTCACATTCGATGAAAACGTGATAGCCAAGGCCTCCAGAAAATGTTGGCAGTGTGTGTATAGCATTCCAACAGCTGGCCTGGATCAAGGGCTCTCTGTCAATCATAGGGAAATGTGACAGACTTGTGACTTTGTGGCAAAAGTGACAAAATTTACAGTTTGAATGAATCACATCAATAACAAAGTAGTTTGTGTTGTTAAAATACACAAAGATGCTCCAATTTGTTTTCTAACAAGTTTAATAAAATGAATGTATATTTTCATATTTAATAGTAGAAAACCTGATAAGTTAAAATATTTCTAGCCATTTTAATATAAATTATTAGAGTAAAACTATACACCTGACAATATTTTTTACTGTTGAGTATCAATGCCAATAAACTCAAATAAAAACCCCACTGTGCTCTAGGAAATTTTGTAAGCTTACTATGGACTTGAATTCTAAGTTGGATTTCATGTGAGCTCACTTGCTAAAATATAAATCTATTTATTCTGTTTATAAGTAGAATCTTGTCATTATGTAAATAAATTTAGTAACTCTTTTCATGGGATTTTATCTTGTTTTTTCCAAGATTCTTCCAAACAAAATTTATTTTAGAATTGTATATTCTTCAATATTACAGAAAGTTTCCTTAGTATAAAGGAGTTGTTTATATTCTTGCTTCTGTGGTCATGATCTGAAAATTCATTTGTCATCATTGTCACAGACACCCATTACGAGGGTTCTCCCCTGGAGTCAAAGCAGGACTCACAGCTGGAGATCCCATACACCAGTTAGAATCAGACAAGCATGTGGAACATCTAAAAATAATGAATGAATGAATGAATGAATGAATGAATGAATAAGAAAACATGATCCATGAGACTTAAGTACTTACTAGTATTTTTAACATAAGAGGAATGAATATTCAACCATTAAAGCAGAAGCATCAGAAAGAAACATAACTTTACAGTAACTGAAAGAGTTCTAAATATGTTTCTTTAAGCAAGACACAAAGTTATAGAGAGGAATAAAGAATTTTAGAAGTTAAAGGAATAGAGAGTTTTCAATTTAGTAAAAAACAGGGAAATATCTGATAAATACACATTTTGGAGAGAGGTAAGAACTAGAAGCAGACAGACAATGGGATCACGAAACTAATCAAATTACATGACACACAAGTGTCTTAGTCAGTGTTCTATTACTGTAAAGAGACCGTGCCTGTGGTAACTCTTAAAAGGAAAGCATTTCATTGGGACTTGCTAAGAATTTCAGAGAGTTAGTCTGTTATCATCATAGTGGGAGCAAAGTGGTATGCATGCAGACATGGTGCTAGAGAAGTAAGTAGCTGAGAGTTCTACATCTGCATCTGCAGGTAGCAAGAAGAGAGAGCCACTGGGCCTGGCTTGGACTTCTGAGACTTCCAAGGCCACCCCGAGAAACATACCTCCTCCTCCAAAAAGGCTACACACCTCCAAATCTTTCTAAGTAGGGCCACTCCCTGGTGACCAAGTATTCAACTGAGTGAGCTAAGAGGAGCCATTCTTCTTCAAATCACCACAGGCATGTATGAAAATATTATAGTGAAATTCATTTTTCATTTTTATCATGCTAATTTAAAAATAAAAATCATAAAGATACATATTACTAAAGTTACACTAAGTAAATTTATATACAATATGTGTTGCATAATACATATATTACAACTGATTGCCACTAAACTTCATGGTTTGAGATAAAAGGGTAGATAATAGAAATGGTTTCCACAGAGAACACAATACATATAAAATGTGTTGCATTTTCTTCTAATACCTTTTGTAGAATTTTTCCTATACTAAGTTTTTAATAGTTGGCATCTTCTAGCTTGAATTTATAATCCTCAATTACAGTTAATATTTGAGTTCTAAAACTTTGTCCTCATTTATTACTTCTACTGATGCCATTATATTGATTTTAATAGTAAATTAATGTAAGTAGTAAGCTTACTAAATATATGAGTGTCCAGAGATGATAGATATTATTCATCTATAAAATGGGTTGGTATGTGGTGATATATTGTTTACCCTAATAAACTTGCCTGAGGATCAGAGGACAGAGTCAGCCACTAGATTAGACATAGAGGTAGGGCAGTGGTAGCACACACCTTTAATCCCAGTACTGGGAAGCACCCATGCCTTTAATCCCAGGAAATGATATCTGGGCAGACAAAAGTATACAAGACTTGAGGAAATAAGAAGTCACTCTGATTAGACTTGAGGATTTAGTAGAGGTAAGAACTAATGGCTGGTTGTTCTGCTTCTCTGATCTTTCAGCTTTCACCCTGATATCCGGTTCTGGGGTTTTTATTAAAAGACCATTTAAGATTTGAAAAACAATCGGGCATCCAACTTGTGGGGCATGAATTCACCAAAAAGTCACCTGCCTGTGGCCTTGCAAGCC
The DNA here is from genome assembly GCF_903995425.1 of Onychomys torridus. NCBI lineage: Eukaryota > Metazoa > Chordata > Mammalia > Rodentia > Cricetidae > Onychomys > Onychomys torridus. Next base: position 7,072,845 of record NC_050457.1, on the reverse strand, counting down.
CTGGATCAAGCCTGAGCTGCACACAGCTGGAGTATCCACCCAACATGGGCCAGAGCCCCTCACCCACTGGCTAAGTTTTTGTTACAGCCTCTCTGCAGCAAACTCCATAGGTTTGGGGGCTCCAATGAGAAATTACATTCCCTCATGCAGAAGGCTGGGTCTTTGTCTTCTTCTCTCCTGGGGGGATGTGGGCTCTCCTTGGTTCTCCATCTTGGGCTGCTACCATACTAGGTAGCTGCTTGAAACTACCTTGGCTTCTACTGTTCTACACAGCAGCAGTCAGCCTTACATCTGAATTGTCATTGTCAGTAGGTTTGGTGAGACAGTTGGGATTTCTTAAAGGAAGAAATTAGTTTAAAAAATTTTTTCCCTACATTGAAAAAATGGAAAACATTTTTACAATGGAAGGAATTTGGTCTCTGTTGGATAATACCATTAATGGTCTGAAAATGGAACAATTAAATGAGAGAATAATTAATGTTGGTGGGATTTATATAATGTCAATTATAAATATTATTTATGTGACCATTTCTATTTTATCATTTAAAAAGTTGGTTAATATGAGTGCCAAGATAAAAATTTTAGGAAAACTTGTTAAAACAGATCATAAAGAAATTCAGACCCAGAAAGATTAATTTAAAGGTGAACCAATCACAACATTGCATTGTAAGGTTACAGAGAAACAGCCTAATGCTTTCAAACAGCCAACCTTAATCAATCCAGTAACCTTATAGGAACCATCAAATGCTCAAGGTTGTGTAAGAGCTGACTGGACTCCTGTGTAAATGTTAGATTTGAAGATATTCAAAGGCTCTGTAGTCTGATATGGTATGCATTCCCCATTTGTGAAACAGATGTTAAACTCGTGGTCAACTTGTAATAGAATTATCCCTCAAGACTGGAAAGATTTGGTTATAACTGTCTTTGAGGATGGTCCACAATTATAGTGGAGGACCTGGTAGAAAGATGAGGCTAAGACCACTGAACAATGAAGTTGGGCTAGAGGTATTGAAATTTCCCAAGGTCAACTTCTTGAAGAAGGTGATTATGCTGATATGCAAAGATAATCTTTATATGATTATCACACCCTAGCTTTATGCCAAATGGCAGCCTTGAATGCTTGGAACAGAATTGAAGAAATAGGAAAGAAAATAGAGTCATTTACAAAAGTTATACAATGCCCAAAAGAAACCTTCACTGATTTCTTACAAAGGCTGTCTTTTCCATAGTAAATAGAATGATACCAAATTCAGAATCTAGACAGATAATAGTTGAATCTCTGGCTTTTGAAAATGCTAATGCACTATACAAAAGAATAATTAGGCCCTTAAAGGCAAGATCAGCTCCCTTGGAGTAATGGATCTGAGATACAATGAACATTGAATCTCATGGTCACGATGATATTTAGATAGAATTGATTTCTAGAGATTTGAAGAAAAATAGTCATGTCAGATGGTTCAAATGTGGTAAATAAGGTTACCTAAAAAGGGACTATAAACAGGGCATTCCTAGAAACAATGTTTTTTTCAAGGAACAATGACAGCAGAATGCCACTCCCTTCTGGTTTATGCAGAGGGTGTGGCAAAGGCAAACATTGGAGTAATGAATGTAGATCAACAAGAGACAGACAAGGTAATCTGCTGTGGATATCGCTCTGAGTAAGTAAAATGCTGATTCGTCAGTAGCCAGGCAGGAAGTATAGGTGGGACAACCAGAGAAGAGAATGCTGGGAACAGAAAGGCTGAGGGGAAAGACACTGCCAGCCACCACCATGAAAAGGAAGATGTATGGTAAGCCACGTGCCACGTGGTAACTTATAGACTAATAGAAATGGGTTAATTTAAGATAGAAGAACTAGATAACAAGAAGCCTGCCATGGCCACACAGTTTGTAAACAATATAAGTCTCTGTGTGCTTACTTGGTTGGGTCTGAGCAACTGTGGGACTGGCGGGTAAGAGAGATTTGTCCTGACTGTGGGTCCGGCAAAAAAAACTCTAACTACAAATGGCGCCCAATGTGGAGCAAGAGTTTCCACCTAAAACCTGAGAAAAAAGATTCTAAAACGGAGCTAAAATCAGCTCCCTGGTTGTCTCTCTCAAGTTAGCAGCAGCCTGTTTGAGCTACTATGGAGGGTTCCTGGCATGTGCATCTGACCTGCAGTGGCACTTTACTTTGCTGCATGGTGGATTTAGCCTTTGCTAGTTAAAAAAAAAAAAAAAAAAAAAAAAAAAAAAAAAAAAAGTGTTTCTGGGCTATGCACTGCTTTGATAGAACTGCTTCTGATAGTTGATGGTACACATGGCTCCAGACCCAGAGCTGGTGGTAGACTGTACCACTGCCATGTTGGGAAGCTGACAGGGGCAGAGCCAGCAGCCACAGCACTGTTTCAGTCTTAGAAATGCTGCACTTTAAAGAAATTGATTCAGAATAAGACAAATTCAGATGGAACAAGACTTTAAATGCTTTACAGTGTGTGTAAAAATGTACATAGGCTTGAAAGAGAGAAAAAAAAGGAATATATGCAGTTATATAAACAAATAGGTAGTTTTTAAAAATAAAGTCTTTAAAGAGACAATAAAGGTAATATTTTTTTAAAAAAAGCCACAAAAGATGGATATTACACAGAGAATCTGGATTATGTTGTCTTTGGGATTTTTAACGAAAGAGAGATATTTGATTGTAAAGGCAGAGAAGTTAAGCCAATCTGTATATTTTAAAGACACCTTGACTTCAAAATTTGGATATAAGGATATGCTGCTTTGGAAAAGAGGCTCTGCTTTTGTTTCCACAGAAAGCCAGAGGCTGTGGATTTGTTACAGATTAAAATATATCAGGTTTGATCAGCCAAGACCACCTGAAAGGTCTCCATGACACCATGGCCCAGATGATCCAACATCCACAATGGTTTCAAGGAACTGGCTCAGAGGTTTACACTCACGGACTACTCCATAATCCTAAAATTTTCTTTGTGTCCCTATAAGATACAGTGCACCTCTCCAGCAAGAAGTAGTAAGAGAAACTATGCCCCAATTCCCAAAATTATCAAGCTGGCTTTGGAGATGGAATTGGCTCACTCCTTCTCTAAACCCAGGCATATTGCTTAAAAAAAAAAAAAAAGGTTAAAAGATTCTTATGTCCCAAATCAGAAGAGTCCTCTGGTGTGGGACAGAAAAAACAACAACAACAACAACAACAATGTTTTTATTTAAATCAGGTTGATTATAAATATGATCTCTTTTTAAAGAAAAAAAGGGGATATGATATAGATATAATAGGATAAAGGGGAGATTAATGAACTTACTTTTAAAGAGCAACAACTTATTTAAAATGTTTTACATTGGTATGGATTTTAGTCTATTGATACAAACTTAAAATTAATTTTGTTATGCTGTGTGTATATTTCTACTACTGTTTAAGGTATTATGTTTGTACAGCTCATTTAAACTTGTAATGGATAATTAAAATAGATTAATAATTAGTCATCTATGATAATCATACTCATAGCCATGTTAGTTAAGTCTTCTAGGTATACATAGATATATTTCAGATAGATAGGTAATCTTCAAATACTTCAAAGACCTACAGAACATAGCATTTAAAATATTTTTAAAAATTTAGACATTCTGGTCAGTGAGACATGTCTGCTCCTGGCAGCACCAATTTACTTCAGAGATGAGGATGGGCTTTGAAGACACTCCATATGGAGTTTATTTTCATGTTGGCAAAAATAGACATTTGGGCAAGAAACTGTCCTTGCCTGGACTGCTTGATCAACTGGACATGCAGGACCCATAGAAAGGTGACAACTGAACTTTGCTTGACAAAATGTCCTTCAGGTTCCTGCTTTGCAGAGGAAACTGCCAGACATTCTACAGGACACTGAGAAAAGTGACCAAGAGACTCTAGCCCTGTGGGCTGAAGACAGATGCCCCAACTTTTTAAAGGAACATTAGGTGACTGTCCAGACTGCCAGCTGTCTCTGTCTACCCTGCAAGACTCCCAAAAGTTGCTTGCATCCTTCTCCCAGTTCTCAGGTAATATTATATCCTTCTGAGGTCTTTGATGTGGTTGAAGACTAGATAGTTACAATTTTCTTTAGTTATGATAAAAGATAAATTAGATATAAAAACTTTAGACTCACAAATATAAGATAGATAGGACATCTTCCTTAATATTATAATTGTAATTCTTACTTAATGATTATTTTGTTATATGTAATTTTGCTATGTAAAAGTTAAAACCTTCCTTTAAAAACAAAAGAAAAGGGGAAGTGCTGTGGATATCGCTCTGTGTAAATAAAATGCTGATTGGTCAGTAGCCAGGCAAGAAGTATAGGCGGGACAAGCAGAGAAGAGAATGCTGGGAACAGGAAGGCTGAGGGGAGAGACACTGTCAGCCACCACCATGAAAAGCAAGATGTAAGGTACTGGTAAGCCACAATCCACATGGCAAAGTATAGATTAACAGAAATGGGCTAAACATAAGAGTAAGAGCTGGACAATGGTAGGCCTGAGCTAATGGCCAAACAGTTTAAATAAATTAAGTGTGTGTTTATTTTATAAGTGGGTTGTCGGACTGACAGGGTTTGGTGGGGGCTGGAGAGAAGTTCTCCAGCTACAGTAATCCTTTGCCTTTGCCATTGGGAAACTCTCTGAGGGGTATCTTACAGGCCCCCATGACAAATTTGGTTTAGTCCTTTCCTGCCATCATAGAAGAAACCTCTTCCCAGAGCAATTAAAGAACCTAATGACTATTGTAAAAAATGATACTGCTTGGGGTGACAGAACTGCTCTATAAGAGATAACAAAAAAATCAGGAGAAACCATGAATTAAAATTGATAAAGATTAGATTTGGAAACTCCCCAAAGTTAGAGTTGGGGAAGGGTTTTGTTTTTGTCTTTCAGGAGAATGAATGTATCCACCCAAGAAATCTGAAGTAAAAGGACATCATCCAGAAAAAAAAAAATGTCCCATGAAAAAGATTTTCTGCAGTGATCCATGACCACATCCAAAAAGATGATTGGATTACACAACAATGACTTCACATGAATAATGATAATGACATCAAACTGACAAACACCATCCAAAGATTTGCTTTGGACTACAAACAACTCAGGACAATTTTGAGATGGCTAGCTGAGATGATCCAACCTGACAGACTACTTGAGCAAGGACTTCAGACAAGCCCTGCACTTTCCCATTATGTAGAGATTAGACAACAAATGATACAGCTACCCTCTGAGAACTTGACAAGTAACCCAAAATTTTCTTAAAGATGCTTTCACCCCCAATCAGTAGAAAGTAATTTTAAGAACACAACATCCACATTCCTAAGAGGTAGAGTAGGTAATTTTGGGTCGTTCAGTAAGCTATAGATAATTGCCATTGCTTAGGTTACTTGACTACAAAGGAGATTATATTCAGGGTTCTTGTTTAAAAAAAAAAAAAAAACGGGATATAGATAAGAGGTAGACTATTGAATCTATTCTGAAAAGAAGAGAGGGAGGATATAGATATGATAAATTTAAAAGGTAGATTATTGACTCTACTTAAAAAAATTGTTTTAAATATTTTATATTAGATTGGATTTTTGTATATTGTATGCAAATTATATATATTGATACAACTTTTAGATTAATTTTGTTAGAAAATACTGTACACATATTTCTAATCTTGTTCAAGGTATTGTATCTATACAGGTCATTTAACAATGTAATATAATTTTTTTGTTTTTCTAGCACAAAAATTGCTAGTCCTTGAAATTTATTCATACCAACTAATTAAAATATAAACAAATGCAAGTTAGTAGTTAGTCCTTAGAATAAAACTGTCATTTCTCACATTTTTTGGAAGTTGCTTCTTTGTATTTCCTGTTTACTCAGTTAATATTATTTCCTTCTTGGGTCTCTGAGGGAGTTGAAGATTAGATAGTTATAGTTTTCTTTGTTAACAAATTCAGAAAAGAAACTCACTAAAGAGGTGTAAAGTGTATAAGTTTGAAAGACTTCAAAAGATAGTTTTCAGTTGGTAATGCAAGTTAGGATGGAAAATGAGTTAGGTATATTTTTGGACTCACCAAAATAGGATGAATAATGAAGAATTTGCTCTAAATCTGTGAAATGTTAATGGACTAGACATAGTTAATGTAATTCTGAACTGTATATATTGAATATACTTATTGTACTTGTTTTATATTGTTTTTTCTTATATTAGTTATAACCTTCTTTCATTATTTTAGACAAAAAAGGGGAAATGTGGTGATATATTGTGTACTCTAATAAACTTGCCTGAGGATCAGAGGACAGAGTCAGCCACTAGATTAGACATAGAGGTAGGGCAGTGGTGGCACACATCTTCAATCCCAATACTGGGAAGCACACATGCTTTTAGTCCCAGGAACTGATGTCTGGGCAGAGAAAGGTATATAAGGCATGAAGAAATAGAACTCACTCTCTGTAGACTGAGGATTTAGTAGAGGTAAAGACTCATGTCTGGATATTCTGCTTGTCTGATCTTTCAGCTTTCACCCTGATATCTAGTTCTGTTTTTTTGTTTGTTTGTTTTTGTTTTTGTTTTTATTAAAAGACCATTTAAGATTTGAACAAAACTGGTGAGAGTACTTGACCCAAATACTAGTTATGAGAACTGGAAGAATTAAAATATTTAGTTTAGTGACAATATGATCTAGCACATGGCAGATATTCAGTAATTGTTACTACTAGTGTATGATGGTCTGTCATTTCAAATACCATAATTCCTACAATGAACATATCATTTATGACTCAAACTATGAATCTTCTAATAATGAAATCATGTGTGATTAAAAACTTCATGAGAGCAGAAGTGAAACCCTTAACAGCCTCAGCTAAACAATACCATGCTGCCACACTTTGGCACCCAATCTCATTAGTTTTATGATTACTATGATAAAAATAGGTTATGAACAGTGATAATAGAGTAAAATTTTATAGAACCTTATAAGTACTTTGAAGACTCTGAAATTATCTAACTTCATTTCACCATTTTTTTTCTAGAGAAAATTTGAGGTCCATAAAGTTAATCCTGGTAGATGAGCCATAGTAACTGAGTTTGTTGACCCTGTTGAAATTTTATCTGCAATAGATTAGATAGTGTGTAATATTTTTTATTTTGCTTTGGTTATTTTTTTTGTTTGGGTTTTTTTGTTTTTGTTTTTGTTATTGTTTTGTTTTTATGAGAAAAAAATTAGCCACTGCTTAGCGGGGAGATTTTTACAGGGAGATTTCATTGCAGAGAGCCACTTCTCAAAAGATATGGATAATGCCAGTAGAGATGGGAATGTGTGACATTCAAAGCTAGGTGGACACATGAAAGTCCAGTGAGTGTTTGAAAGATGGCAGGGTATATTTTTAAACATCCTTAAGTGAATATATTTGTTTATTAGACATAAGTTTGAATAAAATATTTCCTTTTCTTAAGTGAGAATTTGGTTTTGGAAGATTCACCCATACTTTCTGTACACAAGTTCTCTAAGCTGAGTCTACCCTAAGTTTCTTAGTTAGGATTTCAATTTCTGTGAAAAGACACCATCACCACTCTTACAAAGGAAAACATTTAACTGGGTGACTTACAGTTCAGAGGTTCAGTACATTATCATCATGGTGGGACATGGCAGCATGTAGGCAGACATGGTTCTAGAGAGGTAGCTGGGAGTTCTACATCTTCTACAAGCAACAGGAAGTGGTCCATCTCACTGTACATGGCTTGAACACATATGAGACCTCAAAACCTACCTCCATAGTGACACACTTCCTCCAACAAGGCCACACCCATTCCCAAAAGGCCACACCCACTCCCAAAAGGCCACACCTCCTAATAGTCCCATTCCCTTTAGGGATCATTTTCTTTCAAACCACCATATTTCACTCCCTGGCCCCCAAAGGCATGTAGTCATATCATAATGCAAAAAGGCACTCAGCCCAACTTCAAAAGTCACCACACTCTTAAACTTATTTAAAAGTGTAAAGTTAAAAGTCTTTTCTGAACTTAATGTACTCTCTAAACTGTAATCCCCTGTGAAATCAAAATAAAAATTAGATGAAATACTTCAAACACAGGATATTCATTACTATTCCATTCATAGAGCATAGTGAGGAAACACTAGACCAAAGCAAGACAAAAAACTAGTTGGGCAAACTCCAAACTCTACATCTTCATGTTTGGTGTCAAAACACTCTTCAGGTCTCCAATTCCTTTTAGTTTTGTTGGCTGTAACACACTTCTATCTCTTTGCCTGGTTCCACTCCCTTGGCAGCTCTCCTCAGCAGGTATCCCATGGTTCTTGCATCTCCAAAGTCTTGCAGTCTCCAAGACAATCCAGGCTTCAGTTACTCAGCTTCACACTATAGCCTCTCTAGGCCTCCATTTAGGGACACCCCAATGCATGCCTGGCATCAGTGGCATTTCTTAGCCACAGAAATATTCCATAACATCTTTCCTCTATCCTTAACTCTAAAGCCAGAATCACATGGCTGAAGCTACCAAGTCCTGCTGCTTGCTGAGGTTGAAACATGGCCCCCTTGCTCAATTACACCTGTTAGCATTTAGGCATCTGTACTGGCCTGCCCTTAGGGTCCTGACAGGATATATCCTCAGCTGCAGCCACTAAGAGCACCTCTGGTGTGCATTCGCTAAGTTTCCTTATAAAAGGTGGGTCTTGCCCAACTCCCATGACTTTCTCTTCCTCTTCCTCTGCTCTTATCCCCAGGGACCGGTCTCTGCCCTCTTCTCTGCCCTTTCTGTCTTTTCCCCTCAATAAACCTCCCACATGGGCCTTGTTCTATGGTGTGATTCCTTCCTGTCATTTTTAAATTATAACAACATCTTTACCAGCTTTCTGTTTTCAATTGTTACATTCATTGCTTAAGCTTAACTATCCTTTTACTTGCTTTGTAGACCATGTTGGCCTGAAACTCAAAGATCTACCAGCCTCTATCTTCTCAATGCTGGAAAAAAGGTGTGCTCCACCAGCTCTGGCTTAAGATTTTCTTTAATTCCCTCTCACAAATTGGAAACTTGGCTAGATTGGATCTTGCCCTGAGGTCACCACTCCCTTTGGTATTTCTTGATCTGTTTGTTGCCTTAAATACAAGACTTAGCTCCGTCCCTCCCCCAGTGCTCCTCTTCTCCTCAGCTGGCTCCTTGTCATTATCAATCTTTATAAGCATGAATAGCCACGCAACAGAGTCTACAGTAGGTATTTTGGAGATCTCCTCCACCAATGGAATTAATCCAAATCCCTTCACTGTGCTCTCAGGCAGACTCTTCAGACAAGGGTGAAAAGCAACCTTTTTCATCATCAAAACATCACAAGAACATCTGTAGGCCACATACTAAAATTTTTCTCCCCTGAAACCTATTAAGCCAGCTCCCCACATTTCAAATCACTCTCAGCACCATCGTCTCCCATGCTCCTACTAGTATGGCCCATTAAGCAGTACTTAAAGCATTCCACTGCTCTCCTAATCCAAAATACCAAAGTCCAAATTCCTTCAAACAAAAACAAGGTTAAGACTATTACAGCAATACCCCACATGTGGTGCCAACTTCTTAGGGTTTCTTGCTGTGAAGAGACACTATAATCATGGGAACTCTTATAAAGGAAAACATGTCCCTGGGAAAGCTAACAGTTCGTTATCCTAGTGGCACATGGCAGCATGCAGGCAGACATTGTTCTGGAGAAGTAGGTATATCTTTTACAGGCAACGGGAAGAGGTCTATCTCACTGGACATGGCTTGAGCATATATGAAACCTCAAAGCTCACCTCTACAGTGACACACTTCCTCCAAGAAGGCCACACCTACTCCAACAAGGCCACGCCTCCTAATAGCACCATGCCTTTGGGGGCCATTTTTCTTCAAACCACCAACTCTTGGGTTGCAGAGATGGGCAGGGGACTAGCCAGATCATTCATGCAAACCCACAACCTATAAAAGATGCTTCAGAGAAAACTATAGCACTTTGTTTGGGCCATGAAGGTACTGTGTTCTCATACACTTTACCTGTAAAGGCTCTTGTGTTCCTCATTGAGCACAGAGTTTCAGCCCATCATTACTGGCAAAGGAACTAGACAGTGCTGAGTCTTCAGACAGACATATTAGTTTATGGGGGAAAATGACAGAAGCAAAATAGAAATTAAATAATGCCAGAAGAATATTCCTCTACTGCTCCATGTGTTGTGATGTTTCTCAGTTCTTCTGCCCAGAGATTCAAATTGAATTGATATTTGGCTTGGTAGCTATAATCCAACATTTTCTCATATAGCTCATGGTTGAGAAGCACCATCCTGACCAATTAATCAGTGTTGGGAAGTTAATTCTGAGAAATTTTCACTTCCTAGTAATCATTGAAAAATCTTTTAGAACAGAGAGATAAGCCTGGCCCACACACCTTCACATGGAACTGAATTTGATTATATCATAGCTTCTTACAAGTAAGTGGCTTTGCATAAATCTTTTAAACACTTCTTTTATATAATGTGTATAATGAAGATTACTCTTATATTTTGCCATGTGGGTTTATGTACTTTGTATCTAAGAGCAGACATCTCATGTGCTGAAGTCTACAAGTTGTTGACCCAGATAGCCAGGGATGCAGCTTCTGCCTAAAGCCAAGGTTCTGAGAGGCAGGTGGACCTGTGTTTCAGGCTAAGATAATGTGATCACTTCTACTTGAAAGGAGAGGCATCTATCTCAATTATTTTCCTTGTATTGTTCCAGTGGTTAAATGATGCCCGTCTGCTTCAGTGAAGATGATTGTTTGAACTCATTCTTGCAAATAAAATGTTAACATCTTTCAGAAATAGTGTATAGACACACTCCAAAAATGTTTCGCCAAGAATCTGTACATCCCTCAGTCCAGTCAAATGCACAGATTAGAGTAGATATACTCTGGGGGCTAGATGGCTGACTCTCTTTCATGAATTTCATAGTCTGAAGCAATCAATACCAATGAAGGATAGCTAGAACATCATCAAAGAAGTCAGTACAGAAGCTAAACCTCTGCTTCCCAAGTAATAATAATAACAATAATAATAAGGCTAACAGGCTTATAGTTATATGATAAGAACACTCTTGAAAATGAACAAGCTAAGCAGAGTATAGAGTGGCCTCCCTGGCACATTTTGATGACTAGTCCAAATGACGGAGTAAAACTTGGGTCGTGGAGCCATCCTCTACCCTTTCCTCACGCCCATCATCCTAGGAAGAGTGAGGAAAAACCAATAGAATGCTTCAAGAACAATAAAACACAAACACACAGATACACACACAGCAATAAATTAGAGTGGAAAAGTAATGAAGATCTGCTGTGAATAGAAATATTAGCTGATGGTATTTCCTCACAAGCTCGGGCACTTAAGACTGAATTTCTGCAGTTACTTGTTCTTGAGGTATATTTTTTGGAGAGTTCACCTGAACTAACAGCAGCCTGTCATTGCCTGCCTTGTGAGAGAACCTGATGACCTGCATAATTAGTCAAAGACCATAACAGGAAGCTCAGTTTACAGGAGAAAATAGAAACTTGAAAATGGAATGGAAAACTAGTGGCCAAATACTTATTTATCAAGCGCTCTTTTACTTCCCAGTGTGAAATAAGGGCAAGCACGGAACACACAGCCACAGTCTCGGCAAGCTTTCTGTGAGGGGGCGTGGAAGGCACACTCTCTCTGGAAGCAGGTGCCAGGTCCAGGATGAAGGTTCTGTGACTCCTCCAGCGGCATTCACAGGAACTCAGGATGTGTCAGCCAGGTCTGTGCTGTTTGCACCCAGCCTCTTGCCACAGTTTCAAAATGTGTGAGAATCACCAAATTAGACAGCATCATGTGCAACTATGAACATTTTTCTTTCTTGTTTTTCATTGTTGGAGATTGTAATTGACCTGGGTAAGTGATTTCTGCCACACTGCTTAAATAGCTGAGGTTTAATGAGAGCTGTGTTCACAGATCATGAAGAAAAGGGAATTTGCTTCAGTAACTCAAGTGTGACAGAAATGTCAACTATGAAAAACATAACATTTTTATCCTGAAACAAAGAATAATTTCTGTGTTTTTCCCCCATGTGGCACCATATGATCTACAAATCTGGTCTCGTTCAGATCTCAGGAAAATCTCATAGATTAGGAACACTCTTGTTCCTCACTAATTACATTGCACATTCCCAAACTAAGTCTTTATTTCTTAGTAAATAGACTTTACTCTAGTTCTGAACTTCTTCATGGCAGTAAGCTGAGACATAAAGAAAACATTATTCACTGAGATGGACTCCAAGTGTGATAGGGAAGCCTGACTTATTTTTGTCCATTTTCTCTGGTTTATAACATAGGGTGGTTCTGAAATTTCAGTTTAGTGGCTAGTGCATCTTTTTTACTTCCATAAACTTTAGGTAAGACAGCTACAGATCTTAAGATTCTGCATTTTCTACATCAGCAAAACCCACAGCCTTTGCTATGAAAGTGGTGTGATTCTGTTTAATCACAGTGTTATATAACTCTGCAGATTTGCCAAGGTGTGATGATATTTGGAGGTGAGAGTGAAAGCATTACATTTCCACCAAGCATTATACAGAGAAACTATGCACAAGGAAAGCTGAACCTCCACAAACATGTAGTGGGAACATAATGCACATTTTTTTTTTCTCTATACAGCATTTTAATCAAACAGAATTAGTTAAGAGTTTGTTACAAGCTGAGATACTGTTATTATATATACCTACCATGCTGACATAATATACCTACTAAGCTGGCAAGCAAATCATGCACACTCTCTCTAGGTTCTCAATATATTCATAGCTTGGGCATTCTGCAGAGACTTAACTCAGATGGACTAGTCCTCCATCACTAACTACTTTTAGCTCTTTGAATGAAAAATGGGTACCTTCCAAATTCCCTTGAGTCGTGTTCTTTTGAAATGTTCCTAAAGTTCTGTCTTATCATGACATCAACATTGTTAGTAGAAGTGCTTAGATGGTGTCTATAAAAATGACCATTTCTCACAAGTATCTTTATGGAACAGATTAAGGCTCAGAAATATATTGTTGTACAGGGAGGAAATTTACGACAGCATGAAAATTTACCCAGAAATCCTGAAATTATGTAATAACCTGAGATATTAGTATGACTTATATTAGCAGAAGACAGGATGCCAAATACAGTAATTATGAATTAGGAATGCTGATTAAGGCATAGAGCACAACATCACATGAACACAGTGAAAAGCCTGTGAACAAACTCACAAATATAAGCATAGGATGTCAACTTCAAGGAGAATGAGGAAACAGCAGCAGTTTTGAAAACTAGAATTCATCCAATCAGATGTCTATACAGGAAGAAAGTAACTCATTCTCTATCTCGGTTCACAAACAAATAGTACTGGAGAGAAACGTGAAAGGCAACAATGGCAAGGAATCTAGATGGAAACATTAAATAATGATTATTAAGAAATGAAGACCTCTTTAAAAAGGACTTGAAAACCCTAACCAGATGAGGTTCGCGTGCAGCTGTGTAGCATTCCATTCATTCTAATCAAGAGCTTCTTTGGATAAAAACACACATGAAGAAAATAAAAGGTGGGATTGATGCATGGCTCAACAGGTAAGAGTTATTGTTTCACAAGCCTGAAGACCCGAGTTTAATCCCTGGAACTCAGGTAAAACCTCATAGGCATGTTAAATATCTGATGGTTGTAGAGTCACTGCTTTAAAATATAATATTTTATTTATTGTTCTCTCATGTATTACAGCCCAAATACAGTGTCCCTTCCTTCTTCCCCTCCCAGTCCCTCACCCCATCTCCTCTCTCACTGAGATCCACTCCTCCTCTGTCTCCCTTCAGAAAAGAGCAGGCCTCTCAGGGATATCAACTGAACATGGCATAACAAAGATGTAACAAGACTAAGCAGAAACAACAACAAAAAACCATTCCATTCTCCACATGAGTTTACTGCAATTCATTAAGGGACCCGGGCCTCACTTTCAGTTCTCTTGCTGTTTCCATTGTGTGTGCTGTAACATGCACTAGAGTTAACATAAACTGCTCCCAAACTTCTACCTAGGATTTTGACTTCCAATCACAAGTGATAAAAGCTCAACATCCTTAGTCATCAGGGAAATGCAAATCAAACCCTGAGATACCATCTTACACTTGTCAGAATGGCTAAGATCAAAAAAACTGATAACATCTTATGTTGGAGAGGATGTGGAGCAAGAGGAACACTCCTCCACTGTTGGTGGGAATATAGCCACTTTGGAAATCAGTATTGCAGTTCCCAGAAAATGAGGAATCAATCTTCTTCAAGACCCAGCTATACCACTCTTGGACACATACCCAAAGAATGCTCAATCATACTGCAAGGACACATGCTTAACTATGTTTATAGCAGCATTAATCATAATAGCCAGAACCTGGAAACAACCTAGATGCTCCTCAACCGAAGAATGGATAAAGAAAATGTGGAGCATTACTCAGTTGTTAAAAACAATGGCATCATGAAATTTGAAGGCAAATGGATGGACCTAAAAAAAAAAAAAAACATCTTTTGAGATAACCCAGACTCAGAAGGACAAGCATGGTATGTACTCACTCATAAGTGGATACTAGATGTAAAGCAAAGGATAACCAAACTACAATCCATAGCTCCAAAGAAGCTAGCTAACAAGAATTATCCAAAGAGGGACACAAGGATCGCCCTGGGAAGGAGAAATAGGAGATATCTTCATGACTAAACTGGGAATGAGTGGGGGGGGGGGCAATGGAGGGTAGAGGATGGGGGTTAAAAACATAAGAGAACAGGATGGTTGAGCTGGAAAAGGGATGGAGTGGGAGAACAATGAGAGACACCATGATAGAGGGAGACATCATGGAGACAGGGAGAAACAAGGTGCTAGGGAAGTTCCTAGGAATCCACAAAGATGACCCCAGCTTAGACTACTAGCAATAGTGGGGAGGGTGCCTGAACTGGCTTACCCCAGTAATCAGACCAGTGAATACTCTGTCATCACATAGAGCCTTTCTCCTGTAACTGATGGAAGCAGATGCAGAGATCCACAGCCAAACACTGGGCCAAGCTCTAGAAGTCCAGTCCAAGAGAGTGAAGAGGGACTCTATGAGCAAGGGCATCAAGATCATGATGAAGAAACCTACAGATACAACCAAACCAAACTAGTGAGAACTCATGAAATTTAGGCCAACATCTGTGGAGCCTCCACAGAACTGAACTAGGCCCTCTGCATGCTTGAGACAGTGTAGCTTGATCTGTGAAAGAGGTCCCCTGGCAGTAGGATCAGATCCATCCCTGGTATGTGAGCAGGCTTTTTGGAGCCCACTACCTATGGTGGGAAACCTAGCACAGTCTTGAGGCAGGGAGGGGGGGGGGTTGATCTGCCTCTACTGAATGTACCAGGCTTTGCTGACTCCCCATGGAAGGACTTACCTTCATGTAGGAGGGAATAGGAGTGGGTGGGTGGGGAAAGGCTGGCTGGATGGGAAGAGGGAAGAGGGAAGAGGGGGATCTGTGGTTGGTATGTAAAATGAACAAAAAATTTCTTAATAAAAAATGTTCTTATTACAAAAAAATAAAACAAAGTGAGATGCAGATCCTAGCCATTCCAGTGTCAGATGTGGGGCTGAGACAGGAAATCTGTTCATAGAGCAGCTAGCCTGGAGCAAATGAAACTGAGCAATAGAGCAACCCTGCCTCTACAAGGTAGAAAGAGGCAACACACACACACACACACACACACACACACACACACACACACACACAGCTTAAAGAAAAATAAAGTGAAAAGTGTAGCCAACAAGTAGGTAAAGATGTTTGTAAAACTTATAAATTACTAAGGACTTGAATACAATTTAAAAAGTACAAGCTGCTCAATATAAACTTACTAAATAAGTGTATATATCCTATAACAGAACACACAAGTAGGTACCACATAAATCTAACACACTGAGTATTCTTAAATTCATCTAACTTTCATGAGGGGGGTGATGAATACTATGTAATTCTTATGGAAAATCCTCACTTCAGAAGACAGGTAATAGTAAGGATGCTCCAGATCTTTATGCTGAATAATGAGCAGACTCTTCCTATGATATAGATCAGAAACAGCAAAAGCAGTTCAGATGTGTAAATACATGTTTTCTAATGCCTCTCTTTACATCCCACTAATACTTCTTGTTAAAATAAAACTGGTCATCTTGGCTATAAGAATGGGTTCAAATTTTCTTGCATGTTTTACATCCCTAGGACAGTTCTATTTTCGTAGCCCAATGGCTCGGGGAAAATACTGCACTTCTCTAAAAGAGCAACTCAAAAAAATATGAGGAAATTGTGTTCCTTAAAGTAGCAAATGGACCTGGCATTCCTGACACAGTCACAGCCAAGCAAGACTCTGGGAACGTCTGTTCCATTCCCCACAGTGTGCAACTACACACTTATGAATGACTTTGTTTCCTGTTACTGTAGATGCAGAGCAGTGCCTGTTGGCCTGATCCACCAAAACTTAGCTTCCATTTGGATAAAAATGACCGCTACACAACTTAATCAAAGAGCTGTTGGATGCATCCTCTCTGAAAATGTCATAAACATATATACATTTCCTTAAGTAAATTACAACATCTGAGAGCTGGCTTGGTCAGGTGCTAGACAGGGAGGTCAGAGAAGGCTTAAGAATCAAAAGGAATGCAGTGATTTATTTCCATGGTGGTGGTGTGAGGTGGGCTTAATGAACACTGACAGGTAGATTTCATCAAAACTGTTTATGCCTCAGAAAAGTCATGTGGGATTTATTGATGCCACCTGAAGGGACCATAGCCTCTCTGTGTTGTTCATGACTAAAATTTATTGCACTCATTACTAGTGTTTAATGAGTGTCAGCTTTATTTCTCCTTCATATTCTGAGATCACTCTTTTGTTCTGGGAGTCAAGCTGATGAGGTAGTCTCTCTATGAAGCACTTCAGTCTGAAGCAGTACATGTCTGTGCAACAAAAGAAAATTATAGCACCGGTTCCAAAAAGCAGGGATCAGAAATACCATATCCCTCCCCATCTTGTTTCATTTGTTAGCATTAGTTGAATGGTGTGGGCTATAGTGAATTGCACAGGGGTGTGTTCACATCCAATAAGAAGAGATATCTAACAGAGACAAGCACTGAATGTCATATGAGTATTTCAGATCTCATGATAAGTAATTTCCACTCACAGTGTGCCCTAAGCAGAAGTCAGAACTGCTTTTAACAAATTCTATTTCATGGATGATGGAAGAAAAGTGGAGTGATACCTACTGGTAACTTTCTAGGTTAAATTCTTCTCATAAGGCCTTCCAACAGCCTCCAGTATAGAGTATAAAGAACGTTAGCATTCCAGTTATCCGAAGGAAAGCAGCAATGCTGAAGAGAAACAATGCTATGCCAGAGCTCATACTAAACTACAGGTGAACATAAGCCTTTAAATCAAGTACATGAGAAGCCATACTCTTTCTCAAAAGGATTAATTAAGAACTCAAATGTAGAGCCTGGTACATTCAGTTGAGGCAGGTCCAAGACCTTCCCCCTGCACCAAGGCTGTGCAAGGTGTCCCACATAGTGGGCTCCAAAAAGCCAGCTCATGCACCAGGGATGGATTCTGACCTTAGTGGGTAGGTTGGGGGAAGAAGACTACAGGAAGTGCAGGAGGCGGGAAGAGAGAGGATCTGTGATTGGTATGTAAAATGAGTAAAAAATTTCTTGATAAGAAAAAAATAAACCTGAAATGTGTATAGCAAAAACTACATATGCATAGCTCTGCTTTGTGGTTGACAGACTTTGAGGCATTCCTAACTCCTAATTATACTTTAAAAAGAAACTAAAACCAATCTTAACATTTATGTGGGACCAACAAATAAAAGTTATAGCCACATTGGGGCTAAAAGGCAAAGCATGCAGCTTAGCTTCCCCTCTACTTGATTCTGAAAAATACTACAAAGCAGTAATCCTCAAAACAGTATAGTGTTTACACAAACAGAGTAACAGGAATAAACAGAATAGGGATGGAACAAGGTGGAACCTACACATCTAAAGTCAATGGATTAACTTTTAAAAGGTGTTAAGAACACACAGTGGGAGGGAAAACTTCTTTTTTATAAATATGGCTGGAAGAACTGGAGATCTATATTCAGATAAATAAAATTATGCCCCATCCCTTACCAGTTACACATACAGATACAAACAGGATAAAGGTGTAAGTGAGATGCTTGAAATTACTAGGGAAACAGATGGGTAAATGTTTCAGAACACTGGAGTAGACAGATTCATCTGTACAAGATCTTAAAACATGGTAAGGCCAAGAAACAAAAAGAGACAAATAGGATTTGAACAGTTGCAATGCTTCTCAAGAACTAAGGGAACAATAGCCAGAGAAAATAAACAAATTATATAATTGGAAAAAAATTTGTTAACTATACATCAAAAGAGGATTGAAGTCTAGAATGTTTAAGGAACCAACACAGTTCAGTATCAGAAAAACAACTCAATTTTTTAAATGATTTATAGACCTGAGAAAACATTTCCCATTAAAAGATGTGCATGACTTACAAGGTTGTTCAACAATACCATTTACGGGGAAAATGCAAACCAAATCCACTGTATTTCACTTTGCTCCAGTAAGCATGGCTGTTGTCTAGGAGAGTGAATAAGTGTTGGCAGGGACATGGGACTCCTTACACACCAGTCTGGGGTTGAAAATTAGTGCAGCTATTGAGAAAAATAAGATGGCAGCTCCTAAAAAAATTAAAAATAGATCATATGATTCAGTAATCTCAGTACTGGGTATATATATATATACACGTATATATATATACACACACACACATATATATATATATATATATATATATATATATACGTATATATATATATAAAAGCAATGAGATCAGTATTTCAAACAGACCCCTATCATACCTCTTTTGCTACTTCATTATTGACAAAAAGTCCACAGTGAAGCCAGATTATCCATCAGCTGATGAATGGATAAAGAAAATGTAGTAAAGACATAACAAAGTGACGATGTCATTTGCAGCAACAGAGATGGAACTGGAAATTATTGCATCAAATAAACTAAGCCAGGGACAGAAAACCAGCACCATGTGTCTTTCCCACGTGTGGAATCTGAGGAAGTCAGTCTCACAGAAGCCAAGTGTGGAGTGGTTGTTAATGGGGGCGGGGTGTTAGCAGGGAAGCAGAAGGACTGTGGTGGAAGTGCGGAGAGGTGGGGGGATGGGAGGGATGGGGAGTGGAAGGGTGGGGTGGGGGTGGGGATGGTGTAGGGTTAACAAAGAACAGGAGGAACCGTGGGGGGCGGGGTTAACAGAGAACAGGAGGAACCGTGGGGGGCGGGGTTAACAGAAGAGGACCTGGGGGCGGGGTTAACAGAAGAGGACCTGGGGGGCGGGGTTAACAGAAGAGGACCTGGGGGGCGGGGTTAACAGAAGAGGACCTGGGGGGCGGGGTTAACAGAAGAGGACCTGGGGGGCGGGGTTAACAGAGAACAGGAGGAACCGTGGGGGGCGGGGTTAACAGAGAACAGGAGGAACCGTGGGGGGCGGGGTTAACAGAAGAGGACCTGGGGGGCGGGGTTAACAGAAGAGGACCTGGGGGGCGGGGTTAACAGAGAACAGGAGGAACCGTGGGGGGCGGGGTTAACAGAGAACAGGAGGAACCGTGGGGGGCGGGGTTAACAGAGAACAGGAGGAACCGTGGGGGGCGGGGTTAACAGAGAACAGGAGGAACTGTGGGGGGGCGGGGTTAACAGAGAACAGGAGGAACCGTGGGGGGCGGGGTTAACAGAGAACAGGAGGAACCGTGGGGGGCGGGGTTAACAGAGAACAGGAGGAACCGTGGGGGGCGGGGTTAACAGAGAACAGGAGGAACCGTGGGGGGCGGGGTTAACAGAAGAGGACCTGGGGGGCGGGGTTAACAGAAGAGGACCTGGGGGGGGCGGGGTTAACAGAACAGATGGACCTGTAGAGGGCGGGGTTAACAGAACAGGAGGTTCTGTTTCTGGGAGGAGCAAGCAGAGGCTGTCATCAGGACTGATCCAGCTTACTGGGCAGCCCTAAAGACAATGTACTGAACATTTCAAAGGACTTTGATGAAGTACTGAGAGGAATGATTTTGAAAGTTTTTAACTATTTGAATATATATATTTAATTCAGCTTAACCATTATATAATTTCGGCACATATTGAAAACTTGTATTGTACTTCATTTATATATAATTTTAATATTCTGTATTAGAAATAAATGTAATATAATGAAAATAGTTACATAAAATAACAAAAATAAGCATAAATTCAATGTATAAGCAAATAGAAAAATATTTATGTTCCATAAAATAAGTTAGATTAAAAATAAGATAAAATAGGAGAAATTGTAATAAACAGCATTCAATATTATATTCATTATAAAGCAAATATAGACAGAATTCCTATGAAAAATTCTGAATATTTTTAGCTTTTCCTGAATATTTTAGCTCAACAAAACAGAAATGAGTGGCATGTATGTCTCAACATTGCTTTGCTCAGAATCTGTAAACATGACATTTAATAATTATGTACAGGCATATAACAAAAATCTAATAAAATATGTAACAATTATACTCACAGGTCTCTTCTGTTATAGCAGAATTAATATTTACTTTTAAAACTGTAGTAATTCTCTCTCAGTAATGCTGATAGTAAACATTGTTACTTTTATTCTCTATAGTTTCTCTGCTCTCCATCTCTTTCTGTTGATTTGATGTACTCTCTCAGGCCTCACACATCACTATGGAGCTACGGCCCTCCTGGGATTACATCCATTACCTGGACTCTGGGTCACAGCCTCCAGAATGTGTTTATCACAGCCTAGATGGTCTGTCTCTGCCATCTTCTAGAAGAAAAGGTCATTTTCTACTCTCTCCTTCCCTGTTTGACTCAACATATCCAGTATAGAAAGGAGCCGGGACCCAGGCATTAAATCAAGCACTCAGGGGAATGGGTTGTCTCTCGCCAGCCATGGGAGCTTGGGTCCTGATCTCACAT
Organism: Onychomys torridus; assembly: GCF_903995425.1. Lineage (NCBI taxonomy): Eukaryota > Metazoa > Chordata > Mammalia > Rodentia > Cricetidae > Onychomys > Onychomys torridus. Next base: position 7,051,755 of record NC_050457.1, on the reverse strand, counting down.
TGTGGTGCCTCATCTTTAGAATGCTTTGAGAGGCATTAAATATCAGATTTTATTGTCTCAGTTTAGAATTTTCTTCACTCTCAACTCTGGAGTGAATCACTGAGCCTTCTTCTAAATTATTCACTTTCAGGTTATTGTGACCCCTTAAGCTAAGAAATTGTGCTTTTTCAAGGTGAACTTTCAGATTCAAAGATGGGAAAAAAAACTTTCCCCCACTGATTATGAAGAACCTCAGCTGATGGAAAAGCTGTAAAAACATTCCTGAAAACTCAGGACAGTGTGACAGTGTCAGACAAACTCAGACTGCTATAAAAAAAAAATCTGTTTTGCTCAACGTACAATATAAAAATTGGAAAGAAGTTTTGCTCAGAAAATAAAACACTACTATAATAATCCAAGGTGTGCATATTTCCCCACAAGTAAACAATCGTTTATCCCTTGGCATTAACAGTAGGGTAAGGAGAAAAAGAACTTTATTAGCCACATTTTTATTTATTGACTTTCACACCCCTACCTCAAGCCAAGAGCTGTTTGTGTCTGTCCACTGACTGTCTCTTGAGCCTATCTGACACTGTTCTGTTTTTCAGCTGTTCTTTCTCCTAACCATGGTCCAAACAGAAGTATCCTTCAAGACCTAGCTCATATAATCTCCTCCTTTATTCTTTATATATCCTCCAAAGAAAAACAACAAGGCCTCACAAAATCCTCTGCTACTCTCTCACTTCTCTTGTGTTATTAAATAGGTTTTTACCTTACACCACAATTATTTTAATTCATATATGCAGAATTTTATGGTAAAGAGAGACAAAGGCACATTATCACTTACTGTCCCCATAGAAGGCTATGGCAATTTTAGTGATAACTAAACCAGTGAAAAAAGCAAGCATATCAAAGATAATTTAGTAACCAGGATTACCTCTGGATATAACCAGATATGTCTAAAAGATGATATTAAAAGTACCCTCAAAATTAATGTAAACGTTTTTTTAATTGTTTTCCAAATTTTTTGAGAATTTAATGTATGTGCACAAGTTAATATGACTCTATCTATCCCTGTTTGCCTTCTACAACTGCCCTCAGACTCTCCCAACAGACATCTTCCTTCCCCATGTCTGTCTTAGCTATGGTTCATGTGACAATACACCATGAGCATAAGCAACAGGAGAAGGGCTTGGTTTCTTTCTCATACACTTCCACAGAACAGTCCATCATAGAAGGAAATCAGGGATGAAGTTCAAGCATGCTTGAACCCAGAGGCACTGGCTTGTGCAGAAACCATGGAGTGATGCTCCTTACTGGCTTGCTCCTCATGCTCAGCCTGATTTCTTCTAGCATCCAGCATCACCAGTCCAAATGTGGCATCACCCACAATGACCTGTCCCCTCCCTCATTAATCATTAGTTAAGAAATCTTAGAGTTATTTTCTCAATTGGTATTCCCTTCTCTTAGATGACTCTAGCTTGTATCAAGTTGACATTAAACTAGTCAGCACAATGTCTTTTTTTTTGGGGGGGGGGGGATCCAATGAATTAAGTTAGTACAGCCCATATATTCAAAGATGTGAGGACATCCACTAGAACATGGAAAATGTCCTTGTGGCCACACCTTCAGAAATGTGATTCTCCCTCTCCAGTGACTATCCACTGCCAGTAGCTCTTTAGTATGAGGTGGGGTCTGGGGATTCTCTACCACATCTATGCTTGAATTGGAGTTAGCTTGATCTTGTGTTGGTCACATGTGCTGTGAGTTCACGTCTGAAAGATAACATTCATATCATTTTTGTCCATTCTTTGACTCAATGTTTTCTTCTGTATCTTCTGAATCCACTTACATCAAGCTAAAATATTTTGACATTGGGGCCAAATATTTGTTGTTTCCTTTGGAGATAAATCCTTTACACTGTAAGAAGTCGAGCAATAATCCATGTCACTTATATATTAGATTCCAGTCACAATTTCTGTAGGCTTTAACTACTAAATGACTCATGGTTTATGTGCCAGCTAATATTTTCTTGTTCTTGTTTTATTTTACTTTGCTTTGTCAGCTTAACACGGGCTGAAGTTATCTGGGAAAACAGAACTTCAACTAAGGAATGGCTCCATCAGATTGGCCTGTATGAAAGCCTGAGTAACATTTTCTAGATTAATGATTGAGGAGAGAGGCCCCAACCCTTGGTGTGTGGTGTCACCACTGGGCAAGTAGACTTGAGTTAGACAAAGTGCAAGCTGAGCAAGACATGAGGAGCACGGAGAAAGCAGCTTTCTTCCATGATGTTTCAAAGTTCATTGTTTGGGTTCTTGCCCTAACTTCCTCTGGATGGACTGTGGGTGGTGGAGTAAAAGGAACCCTTTCCTCCCATGTTGCTTCTGGTCATGGTGTTTATCACAGCAACAGAAAGCAGAGACCAGTTGAGAATTATTATTTTAAGGGGAAACTTGGTTCTTGTGTGTATGTGTGTTCAAGGGGGAGTGTGTGTGTGTGTGTGTGTGTGTGTGTGTGTGTGTGTGTGTGTGTTTATGAACTTGAAGAGGGAGAAAGGAACTCCAAATATAATTGCAACCCCCGTGCTGGGAAAGATAAAGATCCTTTTATTTCTCAGTGATGAAACTGAACAGAAGTGGGTGGCAGAGTAGCCTGAGGATCCTTGAGTGATGTCAATCAACACAGAAGAAGGGGCTACAGAAAGCTGAGTGTGAGCATCAGGAGAGAGCACCCGTTGAGCTCCTTAGTAACCACCCTCATAGTCGTGCCTCACAGTTATTAACAAATGAATGAGTGTCAAATATTCTTCTAACCCTCCCCAGGTGCTGTTCTCGTCTTATTGGCTTATAAGCCACATAAATTTATTTCTCAAAGTTCTGAATTCTTATAAATTTCAAACTCAAAGTAACAGGAGAGTTGGTGTATAATGAGAGCCTGTTTCCAAGTTCGTAGATGTTGACTTCTCCCTGGGGTAAGAGCCTCTTTCACAAGGGCATCCATCAATTCTGAGGGTTCTGTATTTATGACTTCATTATTCGCAATAGCCTCCCCAAGACCAACTCCTTGAGGGTAAAGATTTGAATTTATAAATGTCAAGAGACCACAAGCATTAGTATAGATTGTATTTGTTCATAACTGCAAAATTATGAAATTTATGTGGTTTTGTTGGAGTAGATATGGCCTGGTTGGAGGAAGTATGTCACTGTGAGAATGGACTTTGAAGTCTCACATATGCTCAAGCCACACCCAGTGTCTCAGTGCACTTCCTGTTGCCTGAGAGTCAAGATGTGGCACACTCAGCTCCTCACCAACACCATGTCTACCTTCATGCCACATGTCCTACCACAATAATAATGGGCTAAACATCTGAAACTGTGGGCCAGCCCCAATTCAGTGTTTTCCTTTATAAGAATTGAGGAGTTCATGGTGTCTTTTCATAGTAATAGAAACCCTAACTAAGACAATACTTGAATAGACAAAGTCTAAAGGTGTTTCCCTGGGTGCTGTTTCTTTTGAGGTTGCCTGTCTATCAGCAGTAGGGTTATCCTCCAAAGACAGGAGCTAGCCACTCCCCAGTGGATGGGAATGCACTAACCATGAAGCAGGGTGAAAATGAGGCTGCTTGTCTTTTCATCTTTGGTATGTAAAAGAGAAGTTAAGAACAGCCTTCGACAGCTAATTCAGTCTGTTAGCACCCTCTGAGGGTCAGGCATGTGTCCATGCCTTTTCTGGGTAGAGGAAGTAGGTGGGAAGCCTAGCACAACGTTCAAGATCAAAGTCACAACTCCATGATAAGAAATGCTGTCAGCGTGGTAATGACTTGTTTAAACATTTATTTAATCACTTCACAACAAATAGTAACACATGAAGTGTTATCCTCACATTTCACAGCAACATCACTTTGAAGCAGAGAAAAAGAGAGAAAGAAAAAAGAAAAAGAAACAAAAATGCTAGCCAAACTGTTTTAAACCCTTCATCAAGTTATTATTTAGTTAATATTGAGAGGAATAATTTTTCCTGTTTGTTCACAAACAACATTCTAATAAACAAACTTGGCAACAACATGCAAGCATGGCTGCATTATTGGAGCTGAGAAAGACTCCGCTGATGCCTGAAATGAGGGAATGTGGCATTGGACTCTGCGCAGCTGCACTCTTCTTACTTTATACAACTTTCAGGCTTTCTTCATTTCCACTTGGACTTGCAGTCATCATAGATCCTAGCAAGCTTATTACCGTTCTCAGAATAACAACTTAAGAAATCAGGAGCATTTCATATTCTACAAGAAGTTTCCTTTTTCGCCACTTTCAAAAACACGTCTGTCAATGAAAAAGGACATTTTTTTAACTACACATGCTTGTAATTCCAACCCTTAGGAGGCACAGACAAGAGGACTTAGAGTTCAAGTTCATCCTGGGCTACAGAAGGAGTCCTTTTTCTCTGATTCATCCACACAGAAGTCTCTGCCATTTCTGTATGAACATTCCCTGACATACACATACACAATTAATAGAAAATTTCTGGGGGATAGAAGCTATTAAAATGCTTCTTTTCCTTATTTGGGTTATCTATCAACATGTTTTTCAGGATAAAGGCTGTGCTACTCAAACTCAAAGCTGTGAAGTCCAATGCTAAAAAAGCCACTAACTTTAGGATGGGTCCTAAAGTCCTGGTGTGACAAGTGACCCAAACCTGCTTCCCCGTCTATTAGGGCAATCCCCAGCTGCAGTTGCAGGTGAGTTATAGGATGTTCACTGGATCCTCATTCCACTGTGTAAATGTTGAAGGAGTACAGGACAAATCATGTCCTCTCTTTGAAGACATTACTGAGAGTTTGGTTGCAGACAGTGAGCCAGGAGGATTATCACAAAGATTAGTCAGCCTCATCATATACTGATGCCAGCTACAGATGCTTACCCAGAGCCTGTCTCAAAAACTAAAAACAAAATAAGCATAAGAGAAAGGTAAAACAACAAAGCCACCTCTACTCAGATGCTGTTTACATCTCTTGCTATAGTCAAACCCTTTGCCCCTATTCTCCTGAACTACAGGATAAAAGAAAAACGTTGTTTTGATTAGGGTCAACTATATAACCCAAAGCTATAATTTCTTTCTTATATTACTAATGAAAATGGAAATAGAGAGACATTTAAAAGACTCCACCCCACTTCACTGTATGAAAAGTTTAACAGCTGAACAAACAATAGCCTTGCTCTTACTGTAGGAAGTAGGCCATGTTTTACCTTGTACTGTAGGAAGTAGGACATGTTTCACCTTGCTCTTACTGTAGGAAGTAGACCATGTTTTACCTTGTACTGTAGGAAGTAGGCCATGTTTTACCTTGCTCTTACTTTAGGAAGTAGGCCATGTTTTACCTTGCTCTTACTGTAGGAAGTGGGACATGTTTTACCTTCTTTTAACCAAACACTTAATACCACATGACACAGAAGCCTTCTTCCCTGATGATCAGTGACTTCTGTTTGCACTTCTATGTTTTGGCAATTTATTCTCAGAGTTGAATGTTCTGATTTCTGGTCCAAAAGTTCTAAGTGAACTGATTCTAGCTGCTACAGAAACTTGGAAGCTACCAGTATCCACCATTCACAGTACAAGAAACACAAACAGGCTGTGTTTAGGAAGCACACAATCTTAAAGCATGATTAGTTTCAGGAAGAAAGAACTTCCTCTGGACAAACATAAATCATGTAAGTTGTGAAGAAGGGAGAGGCATTTGGACAACAATTTTGTAGTAGACTTAAGAACACACAAATACTTCTTCCCCAATGATCTTTCAATACGGAACCTTACATCAATAGAAATCAAAATGGCATGCTTAGGCTACATACCAATGATCCAAACAATGCCCTGGGGTACAGTAAGAGGAGGCAGAATCCCAGTGAACATTCAGGGAGATTTACTGATAGACCAGCTCTACAACGTGAGATCCACCAGAGCAGGATTGTCGGTGTGCACTCTACTGTGGCCCCTGAAATGTAGCAGGAACCAAATAAATGTTCATGTGAGGAATCAACAAGCATTGCTACTTATATGAAGTTCAATCTATGATTGCATTGTATCAGTTAAACTTAATGTTTGGAATTTGTGTACATGTATATATGCTTCTCTGAAATCTGGCCACTTTTACCCCAACACTCTCTTGCCTCTGACTTCCATCATGACCACACAGAGTACTACTGTCCCAACAATAAAACCTCCAAAATATTGAATACTCAGAGTTTGACTGAGCCTAACATTTTAAGTAGGTTGTGCAAAATGTACATAAACAATGCATCTTGGAACAAAGAACCAGACCAACATCCTCTGAGTCTAAATATTATGTTCCTGTCAATACACTGTTATTCTGAAAAAATTAATATAAATTTAGAAATCATAAATATCCCTCACATCTTCTAGGAGAGGAATAGATCCTCTGACTTCAACAGTTTTTAAAACTCTGGTGTCACTGCCTAATAATCTGTCTCAAATGGTATGGAGGTATGTTGCAAATAATTTAGTGAAAGTAGAGTGTTATAGTTCAAGAATAGCTAACTTTTCTATGACTTAGAGTAGATTTCCTTGACACAAGCACTTAGCCACTTGCATTCCAGTAAATTCTGGGGAGGGGGTCAATACAAAATTGCATAATAGTAAACAGCTATCATTTTCAAGATTTGCATATATCCTTGGACTCTAACAAAGAGAGTGCATCTTACAGCAAAGCAGCATTTTTATGTGTCTTTTGTAAAAATTTTTGAGTTAATATAAAATATCTGGGATTAAATATTTTTTCTGATCATAATGAAAATTTATATGATTCAGTTATCAGTGGGATCAATAAATATATGAAGCAGGAAGAGACGTGAGGCTGCTTATAGAAAGGAGGCAAGGTATAGTCCTGTTTGTACATAAGTACCAGTAGAAAGGGCTATAGAAAATTAAAAAATAATTCAAAGGATCATCTTCACCATCCATAAGCCAGTACAAATTTATTTTATTTGAGGTCGTCTGCAACTACATAAGAAAGTATGTACAGTGTTGTAAACATACATAATATTATAAAAGGTTTTTCTATAGCTATTAATTGAATTCTTATATATCTCTTGAACCAAAAATCCTCCTGAAGAACCGGAAGAAATATTTCATTCATTTTTGTTCCTCTGTAATTAATACTCATAAAATTTCTTTTTAAAAATAAAAATGTGTAGTAAAAGGACAAAGACAACACAGTCAAGCTGAAGAAAGCTGTAGACATAGTTCAGGCAAGAATTTATGCTGGCCTTAAGTAGAGTGAGGAAAAAGAAGCAGAGGAAAGGTGATAAAATGCTAGATTTGCACCATATGTTCACAGTAGAGCCAATAGGCTCTCCACAAGCTCGTTGTCTATGGGTGAAAAAAAAGAAAGAAAAACAAAGCAATTGAAGAGTACCAACTTCTTGAATGGGACTGTAGGAAGTGTGGGGGTTTGGGACCGGGGAGTGGTGGCACACGCCTTTAATTCCAGCACTTGGGAGGCAGAGCCAGGTAAATCACTATGAGTTCAAGGCCAGCCTGGTCTACAGAGTGAGTTCCAGGAAAGGCGCAAAGCTACACAGAGAAACCCTGTCTCAAAAAAAAAAAAAAAAAAAAGTGTGGGTGTTTGAAGCCTTGAAAATGCATCCTGGAATTAAAGGATAGAGCACAGACAATGATATATGATATGGGGAACTGCAAGTGCTATGGTGTGTAGGAGTGACCAAAGAAGTAGAAACCGAACGAAGACCGAGTCTGTCCTTGAAGCTAACAGAAGGAGCTAATTTTAAGGAAGGAATTGCTTTTAGTGCAGTCATAGAAGTGAAATCCACTTACTATGAGAAGAGAAGAAAAACAGTGGGAGGAAACAGAGAAGCAGTGGATATCAATAACTCTTCTGAAGGGTTGCGTTGTGAACAGTGAGCAGAGAAATGCAGCAGCTTGTGAGAGACGTTAGTTAGCAGCGTGTTCTCTTCTGGGTTGAGCGGGAGAAGTAGCCAAACTAGAGCAGATGACAAGGAAGGCTGTGACACCACACGGGCCCAGGCACATCTCCTGGATGAGGTGCACACTGCAGTGCTTGGACATGCGGGGAACAAAGTCATCAGATTCACATTAGGGAGATGGGAGGTGACAGATGTGGCTGTAAGTGCAGATGTGGTGGTTGACATGGTGACAGGGCCCTGAAGAAAACTGTTACTGGTCACTTGTATGTCCTCAGAGCACTAGAAAAGAAGACTCTTAGAAGAAATTGAGAAAGAACAGTTGAAGCTTGAAAAGATGGTAAAAACAAAGAAAACTAAGTTTAGGTCTACTTGATAGCACTGAATGTCTGGTTGAAATGGATTTAAAGTAAAATGAGCCTGGCTGGGGTTTTCCCTATGTCAGTGCAGCTGCTTATGCTCAGGCACAAAGCAGGAATAGTTTACACCTTACTTCACCACTTACTGATTCTGAAATATTTACTTAATATCTACAAGCTCCTATTTTTTAAATTTACTTTTCCAGGTGTGTTTTAAGACTCAAATGAGATAATATATGTATGCTGTAGTGATTAAAAGCTCAAACACTGGAATTAGTCTGATTGAGTTTAAATCCTAACTCCTATGTTAGAAAAGAGAGACAGGTGAGACCAATAAATGTGTGCATAAAATGATGCTTATAATTTCTACCAGGACTCCAAAGCCTGATGTGAAGGGAAATAAGAGCACAAAACAGAGGAGTAAACTCCAGCCCAGCACTGGGGATGTCGAGCTTGACTGTATGTTTATACCTGTGAAGTCGAGATATCAACGCTGAGGACAAAAGAAGACCAGAAAGAAGAATACTTAAACTGAGATGGTAGAAGAAGTTTACGATGACTGCTCGGAAACTTGGAAGTAACTATCCGAGGGAAGATGAGGTTAATGAAGAAGAAATCACAGAGCTACATGCCTGATAGTGTTATCACTGCCCACTCTGAAACCAGTCAGAAATATGACCTACAGTGTCCCTGATAAGGATGGCACTGGGGCAAAGAATGCTAGGAAAAATGTCTGTCTCAACACACTCTGTTGTTTTGTTTTTTGTTTTTGTTTCCCCCTACAGCTATGATAAAGATGGTGATCAAAAGCCATTTAGGGAGGAAAGGGTTTCTTTAGGTTTACATGTTACAGTCAATCATTGAGGGAAGCCAAGCTGGGAACTAAAAACAGGGTAGGAACCTGGAAAGGAAGTGAAGCAGAGAACCTGGAGGAATGCTGCTTATTGATTGCTCCCAATGACCCACTCCACTTGCCTTTTTATTCTGACTAGGAGTGGACAACACCCAGTGGCCTGGGCCCTTCCACATCAATAGTTAATTAAGACAGTGCCCTATGGACTGGCTTAAAGTGCCGTCTGACGGGAGCACTTTACCAAATTAGCCTGACTTGTGTCAGGTTGACAAAAAACTAACCAGCGTACCACTCAAATCAGTGAAAGAATCAGTACAGCTGGAGAATAGTAAAGTTTCATTTCTGTCCCAGTGATGTGACACCAGATGATTACGGGAGAGGAAGTTTATTTCAGCTTACATTTCCAGGTTACAGATCATCATTGTGGGGAAGTCAAGGCAGAAACTCCAAGCAAGTCCCAGTCAACACCACATAGAAAAGCATGTATGTGTGCTCACTTGCTTGTTCGCTTGTGCCCTGCTCGGTTTTCCCTTTCTTACACAGCACAGGCAACCCTGCCTTGGGAATAGTACTGCCCAAGTAAACTGGGTCTTCCCACATCAAAGACAAGCCCACAGACCAACCTAATGTTGAGAATTCCTCACTGAGACTAGGTTTTGCAGATGATTCTAGGTTGGAAGAAGCTGTCAATTGAAATTTACCAGCACAATGAGATAATTAGAATTAATCTAATTTGTGGTATCCTGGGTCTCCTCCTTCTTTTTTGATATGTAGCCTCTGATTTTTCTCTTAGTTAATTCAGCTGAAGTTCTGTCCATTTGCTTTTTTTAAATTTTATTTTATGTATTTACTGTGTGTGTGTGTGTGTGTGTGTGTGTGTGTGTGTGTGTGTGTGTGTACCTGTACCATGGCACATGTATGGAGGTCAGAAGACAACATGTAGGAGTCGGAGTCAGTTCTCTCCTCCTACAATGTGAGCCCCAGGGAATCAACAGGCTTAGTGGTGGCTGGCTTTCTCCCACTGAGCCATCTCATTTAGCCAGCCTTTGTTCGTTTATTAAACACAAATTACAGATTCATTTATCTTTGTTATTGTTTTCCTAATCTTTATTTCAGTTGTTTCACTCTTGACCATTATTATTTTGTTCTTTCTTCTAACTTTGGGCTCAGAATTTTCTTTTTTTTTTTTTCCAGGATGTTTGGGTTATAAAGCTAGCTCATTCATTAATTAATTAAAAAGAGATATCTCTACAAGATCCCCTCTTAGGGCTGATTTTTAGGGCTCTGGGTATTTTATGTTTCCATTTTTGTTTCAAGATACTTTGCATTTGCTTCGTGACACATGGGTAGCTCAATGGTATATGATGGTATGATATTTAACTTCTAGACATTACTAAGCTTTCTGCCTGGATCCTTCCCTCTGTTTCTTTTGGGATGCTCATAATGCACAGAGTTTTTCTTGTTGGTATCTCAGCAGTCTTGCAGTATTTCCCCATTGATTTTTAGTCTTTTTCTCTTTTTGTCTGATTGGATCATTTCAAAATGATCTACCATAGCACCACTTGATTAAATTCTCCTGTTTTCCCACGTGACTTCCTCTGTTTTTTTTTTTTTTTTCAATCATTTGTAGCATGAATTTTAATTGGTCTTACTAATAAAAACTGGGAGCCAGATATCAGGGTGAAAGCTGAAAAATCAGAGCAGCAGAGCAAGCCATAGCCACCACCTCTTACCTCACCAACTCCTCAACCTGAAAGAGGTGATCCTGTCTACTTGAATCCTCAGACTGAATGCATGAGTCCTCAGCTGAAAGGGGGCAGAACTTCTGTTTCTTCCTATCTTATATTCCTTTCTTTGCCCAGCCATATCACTTCCTGTCTCAACCTTCCTAGTGTTGGGATTAAAGGCATGTGGCTCCTAAGTGTAGTGGGTAGCCATCCCAGCATTGGCCTGGAAGTTCCAACCCCCATTGAGGTCACGCCCACAAGGCGGGGCTGAGGGAGGAAGCTGAAGACCCAGGATTGAGAGGAGAGGTCTCTCTTGGTTCTGGGACCCTGGACACTGGAGGTAGATTGAGCAGAGTTCTCCAGAGAACACCACTGGACTGCGCCATACCTTTGCCAGACCCTACAACCTATCCCTTCATTTGTAAGTTACCCCACAAAATAAACCTCCCTTTTAACTGCATGGAGTGGCCTTAATAATTTCACCAATACCTAAGTACTGGGGCAAAAGTATGTGTCGCCACTGTGTGGCCTCTATGGCTAACTCTGTGGCTGGCTTTGCCTTCTGATCTTCAGAAAAGCTTTATTTGTTGGAGCATACACAAAATATCGCCATAGTCATTGAATTTTTAGCTGCAGGTTATCTGCTTTGATTTTAAGTTGGATTCTAGTTCACTATTGGATTTTTAATTTTCCTCATGTATTGTTTTCTTATTATCATTTGTTTGCTTTTTTATTAATCACTATGATACAAGAAAGTATAAACAAAATAAAACATTTTAAAATCTTGTAGCTTAACATAGCAGGAAAAGTAACAACATATTTGTCACAAAAATAGACAAAACACCTGGGCATGGTAGTGCATGCCCTTAAACTCAGCACTCAGGAAGTAGTGGCAGGCAGATCTCTGTGACTTCAAGGCATGTTCTACAAAGTGAGTTTCAGGACAGACAGAGCTACACAGAGGAACCCAGTCTTGAAAAACAGCAACAACAACAAAAATAGATAAAGAAATTCTAAATTTTTAAGACTCCACAAATACTTCTAACAGTCAAAGTAACTGAGAAAGAAGAAATATAGTTTTAATATGTGGTCTGGATTTAAAATACACTACAATACTATCATATTTAAAAGAGTTCTTATAAAAATGACAGAATTTTAAAGAAAGCACAGCCTTCTTTGCAGCACATGAAGCTTCTCAAAAACTGACCACATATTAAGAAATAAAAGAACTCTCAGAAAGATAGGGCAATTTAAATGATTTCCTGTGTTCTACCTGACCACAGTGGAACACTGGTAAATATAAACAGATGTAGAAACTACAGAAAACATACAATTCATGGAAAGTAAGTAATATAGTATTAAGTTAAAATTGAGTCACTAAGGAAATCAAGATATATGTGTATATATATATATATATATATATATATATATATATATATATATTCCAAGAACTGAACAAAGGTGGAAAGCTTATAGCTTTAAGTGCCAACATGTAAAAATTTGAGCTCTAAACATGATCAATCAGTGACTGACCTTAAGTCTTTGGGAAAACCAGGGCAAACCAAACCTCATGCAATAAATGAAAAGAAATATTCAAAATCAGGGCAGACATTAATCAAATAGGAACCAAAAATACAAAGAATAAATGAAACAAGAAACTCAAAAAGTTGATTTTTGAAAAGACAGACAATGTTGACAATCTCTAAGCAATTATAAAAAAAAAAAACCAAGAGAATACCAAAATTAATAAAACTAGAAATGAAAGGAGAGATATTACAACAGATACCAATAAGATTCAGAAAACTGTAGGGGCATATTTTAGAAAACTCTATTCCACTAAGTTGGAAACTCTAAAAGAAACAGATGAATTTCTAGATACATATGATATTCCTATCAAATTTAAACCATGAAGGAAAACATAATTTAGGACAGTGGTTCTTGGCCTGAGGGTTGGAGGGTTGTGCCCCTTTGAGGGTTGCATATCAGATATTCTGATATCAGATTTTAATATTATGACTCATAACAGTACCAAAATTATAGTTATGAAGTAGCAACAAAATAATTTTATGGTTGGGGTCAGCACAATGTTAAGAACTGTATTAAAGGTCACAGCATCGGGAAGGTTGAGAACCACTATTCTAACCAGATACCACCAACAAGATTAAAGCAGCAATGAACATTTTCTAACTCATATAAGCCCAGGACCAGTTAGATTCACTGGAGAGTTACACTAGGACTTCAAAAAATAATTTAGTGGTGTCACTGGCATCGTTTTTCCGAGACCAGTTCTCAGTACACAGGCCTGAGTGGCCTGAAAGTCTCCAAGTAGGCCAGAGTGGCCACAGACTTCTTGCCATTTCCTGATTCTGCTTACCAAGTACTGGAGCTATAGACACAGGCCCACTCTTCTCGACTGAAACTCATTACTTAAACAGTCAACCAAAAAGAAAGGGAAAAGATAATAATAGAAGTGGTTCCTACTACTTGATATTCCCACTTCTGCATGTTTATTTAAGTGGATTAAAGTAAAAATCTTATGAGGTATTTGCATTGCTTAGTTAAAATATGGAGATATCCTAAGTGCCAAACAGAGAAATAAGGGGAATAGACATTGTAACAGATTTATTATTCATATAATGATAAGCTTTTTATATACTTCATCTTGCATATACTCATATAAACATGTGAATGGTGTCTGTTTATTAAAAGGAAGGACACCTTGTCACTTGGCACATGAGTGAATCTGAAGGATATAATTATTGAGTAAAAAAAGTCAGATAAAGAAAGACAAGTAATTTGTAACCTTATTTAATATAGAAGAGCTAAAACAGCTAAATTGTGGAAGCAAAAAGTAGAAAGGTGGTTACCAAGAGCCATGACAGATGAGACACAGGAGAGACTGATCCAGGAGTGCAGGGAATCAGTAGCAGAGAACAAGCATTCTGCAGCTTTAGTACACAGCAGAATGAGGATGATAATAATAATAATGGTACCTTACCATACCTGAAATTCTCTAGCAGGGCAAATCATAACTCTGTTCATCACACAATAAACAAATATGTGAAATAACAGATGGGTTAATGGGTTTGGTTGCATGTGGATGATTTCATCATTTCACCAAGTTGAAGATATTGAATATATGCAACTTTACAGCCACAAGGATGTAGACAGCTGCCATATCCCCCATAAATCTTGCAGTGCTAAGTACAGAGACACATGAATCTCATATATACACACACACTAAAAAATAATGAAAAGTTGCTTATTTCCATCTAAATATTTCCTGGGGGTCTTGGAACCCATGACAGCTCTCTACTACCACAATGTCCATTCTACCAGATTAGTGAAATTATCCTTTGTTCTGTTAGGAAAGGTTTACGTTTGCCACTGGTACTTACCAAAATGATGTTGAAATGATATAGAAACAGTCTTGATAAGATTTTTAAATATCCATTGAAGCTATTTCACATCTGGAAGGGCTAAATTGAGGCAATCTTCACAGGAAAATTAAATCACCAAAAATAATATGATAATAAACCATTGCAACACATTGCAGCTTTATATCATGATGCTAAGCCAATGTGAGAAGTGCAGAAATCTCAGCTCTGTAACCATTCAGGATGGAATAAATAAAAACTTATGACAGAACAAATTAAGAAGTGAACAATTTAATACCATAATTAGTAGTGAGAAATGTAAAAATTAGTAATTATTGAAGAAACCATATGTTTAATGTATTAACTGGTGCTATTAAAGCTATATTATATTCTTTTGTCAGATTATGTAATGAGCGAGATTTTTCCAGAGCTTAAGCTACTTCCTGAGAGGGAGGAAGATTAGGTTTGAAAGAAGCCTCATTATTTAGGCCATAGTTTACTGTACATTAGTTCTGAATTATTCTTTGCACATTGGGAGGTCTGATTCAATTGTAAAAATAGGATTTTAAAAGTGTTTGATGAGGTGTCCAAAAACAATATTTAGCAACTGGAAATTTAAGGTCAGTAAATAAATCTAGAGTCTCTATTTGTAGCATAAACATGCAAGATTACAGGAGGAAAAGTTTGCAAGCTTTAGGTGTCCCAGATAGATTCTGAGAATTTTCTCTGCTCAAAGATTCCCAGAATGCCACACAACCTCACAATACTCCCCGGAGTGCCCGTATATGCTAGATGAAGCAATCCAAATCATGATTTAGAACTTATATGAACAACTAGGATACTGGGTCACTTAATATAGCCAGAATTTTCTTAATTTCCCATGGCTTATTATGGAAAAGAGTCATATGGAGTCATATATTAATAAACCACAAAATATTAAATACCCACATGATGGGAATGTCAATACTGTGAATGTGTTGCTCTGACTGGTTGATAAATCAAATGCTGATTGGCCAGTAGCCAGGCAGGAAGTATAGGTGGGATAAGCAAACAAGAATTGTGGGAAGGCTGGAAGGTGTCAGGAGATGCCAGCCTGCCATCCAGGGAGCAGCATGTAATATATAGTGCACAGGTAAGGCCACAGAACATTTGCCATCATATGGATTAACAGAAATGGGCTGAGTTTAAATGTAAGAGCTAGTCAGTGGTAGGCCTGAGCTAATAGTCAAGCAGTTTTAATTAATATAAACCTCTGTGTGTTTACTTGGGTCCAAGTGGCTGCAGGACTAGAGGGTGAGGAAGATTTGTCCTGAACATGGGCCAGGTGAGACACAAGAAAATTTCAGCTGCACCCACATAGTAGTAGGAATGGTGATATGTGTTCATACGTGCACACACGCGCGCGCGCGCGCGCGCACACACACACACACACACACACACACACACATATATTACCATATATGTGGGGGGTTACCTATACATTTTTTGTGTTTATATGTGTATATGTATATAAGAGATTTATATTTTATCAAGGAATATGCTAATATATACCTATAAACTTGAATGTACATGCACACAAATGAATTTAACTCAGGTTAAATTCAATGAAAGAAATTTATAAGGGAATGCCTAAGTTACATTTCTATTGTGATAAGACAGCATGACCAAGACAACTTATCAAAGAAAGACTTTGTTTGGGTTTTTTTTGGTTTCTGAGGGTGACTATCCATGACTGTCATTGTAGGAATCATGTCACCCAGCAGGCAAAGCATGGCACTGGAGCAGTAGCTGAGAGCTTATGTCTTGATCCTCAAGTGTGAGGCAGAGAGCTAACTGGGAATGGTGTAGGCTTCTGAAATCTCCAAGCCCATACCCTTCTCCCAACACATTCTGACTAGGTCATACCTCCCATTCTTTCCCTACCAGTTCCTCAATTGAGGGGCACAAAGTATTCAAATATATGAGTCTGTAGGGGTCATTCTTATTCAGATCACCACAGGGACTGAAAACTATAGGAGGTGAGATTTTTCTTTGAAAATTCAGCAAAGATCTCTGAGGAGGTTAGACTAGCAGCACCTGAAAGAAGCTATCTTCAGAGGAAAGAAATGTGTAGGAAAGAACATTCCAGAGAGGTTATAGTAGGTACAGAAAATTGGGTTAATGTAAAAAACATGTATTAAAAACAAGTTATGGAAGAAGATAATGGTCCCCATCTGCATTCCCCAGTTTCTCTGAATAACAAGAACAATTTGACTGAGGTGGAAGAGAAAATAAGCATCAGAATCTATTAGTTTACAAACAATAACACTAAGCTAATGAGTGTATGTGCTTATGTGTAAGTGTATGTGTATCATGTGTGTGTGTGTAACTCTCATCAACATTTAATTTAAAACATTCCCAGCAAAGCACAGTGTGGTGTTGCAACCTATCATTCCAGCACTCGGAATGCAGAGGAAGAAGACACTTAGGAGTTTAAAGTCACCCTCAGTTACACAGTCAGCCTGTATTACATGAGGCTGAACTCAAAACCTATCAAATCTTTCCATCTCCCCCACCACGCCCCATGAAGCCAACAAGGTGCCACACATGCTTTTCAATTGAGCTCCAAATTACAACTCTTTATTGAGATTAAGAGTAGATTTGATTTCTAGCAATATCATCTGAATTTCATGGTACAGTGTGTGCTTTGAGTTTTTGTTTTCTTTCATTAGGTAGGTTTTTGTGGCTATTATGTTCTTTTCTCCTGTGTATTTTTGCCACTCTTTGCTGCTAAGCTATGCTCCATTGGACACAGATAGTCCACTCTCTGTATTCATGCACTCACTGGTAGACATTGGCAATGTTTCAACTTTGGCCCACTCAGCATAATGATGCTACAAGCATTAACAAATAAGTACCTATATGGACACAAATTTTAAATACCTAGGAATAAATGTATTTGGCCAACCGTATATTGATTGTTATGAATAATTTTTAAATTATCTACAGTTTGAATTATATAGTTGTTAGTTCCTTGACCAGAGGTCAGTCTTCCTGAATAATGGTAGCTAGACAGACTGCTGGCATACTTGATGAAATCAGTATGTTACTTATTTCATTCCACCCTGACACTGTAACTAAATTAACTAGACCCTCGATAGGAAAACAGCAACTCTTTGCATTTGTATGGAAATTCAAGATGGTGACAATAAAGTAGTCAGCTTGTGAGAGGCTCATGTGAATGATGCATAAAGTTAAGTTCATTGTGTTGACGCAATGTCTGTCATAGAAAATATTTATTCTTATTCAGGCAACTGAGATATGATTGAGTTTAGATATTTACCTTTAACAAACAACATTCTTCCACATTTAGATCCTAATATAAAATTGCCTTTCTGTGAAGAAATGCTTTCACAATACTAATTATTTGCTATCTGCCCATCATCTAGGTCCGAAGAATGGACTTTGAAGCTACACTTTTAGAACTCAGGAACCCTAAAGGTAAAAGATATAGCAGAGGAAGGGTGGTAAAGCTGGTCAGAGACAATGTGCAGTGACTTTCTATATGAGGCAGAAGCATGCACAACACATGAAAAGAAAAAGGAACTAAAAATACCTGCGTTGTTATGAAGGAGAGCAGAGCCAAAGTGATTTGTCTATGCCTCTTTCCCATCTGTGTGGCTGCTCCACTTAGACAGCCATTGTCAACCAATCTGATTTGCTTTCCTGCCATAATAGCTGTGGCTTAGCAAGAAGCCATGCTGTGATGTCTAGATAAAGACATTTTTACATAAATACAGAGTGTATCCCACTTTAACACATATGCTTTACCATGTGATTTTTGTACACACCATGCCTTCCTGTCTTCAGGTAACATGTGAGCTGCTGACAAATACCTGAAGGGGAATGTTTTTCTAGAGCCCAGAAAATTATGCTTTCCCCAGAACTATACCATTTGAGAAGCTGCAGTTTTTCTGTTCTAGATCAGAAAGTTCTCCACTATACCTAGTGATGAAAAAAACAAACCAAATACTTTAATATACACTTTATAACTATATATATATGCCTGGACAGAGAAACAGTATATGGACTATGGTCATTGTTCATGAAATAGGAACTAAGAGGTTAAAACGATTTTTCCCAGTGTTGATAACTGCCTTTCATGAAGAGCTAAACATGGTGTTCAGATAGCCTTTCCTTCAGACTGGTGTTCAACCAGCTGACCACTCTTGACGTAACCATTTGCCCTGGCTGGATGTTCCTACTCCTGGATGATTGTCTGCCTGGCTCCAAGATGACGGAAGCACAAAGCCAGAATCTCCTTATGTGGGCAGAGCTGCCTCTCACGGCAGAGCCAATTTGGATCCCGTCCATTGGCAGGGATGTCCCAGAAGCAGCCAATTTTAGTTCAGTCTCTTTAAAACTATGGATTGTAAACAAACAGTAGGATTTTCCACAGTGGAGGGGTGATAGTGAGAAGATATGGAGGAACTAAAGCTAGCCATTAATTCACCAGAAGAATGGGGTGGGGGTTGAAAATCAGCTAGAAACTCCCAGCTACTCTAGAACTCAACAGATAGTGCCTCAACTTCACAAACTCATTGTAGTCCTTTCTTCATTTCCTTTCCTGTCCTCTTAATTTCCAGACCTCCTCTTTTCCTGGCCTTTTATTTGGACCAATAGGTGAAAACTAGACAAGTTCAGTGGGTTGATGCTGAGTTGTAGTAAGGGAAAACTGCACATTGCCTGCTTTGCATAGCATTCACATTTCCATGGATTTTTCAAATAGGTCTTCTAGACTGACTATCTTGAAGAACCACAGTCGGTTAGATTCAATACAGTTTAAGGACGTTCTAGTCAGAGCATCTATATGAATCATGCCTTCTGGAATCAAGCTCAACAGCAATATGCCTATGTTGTATGCTGCCGCTCAGTAGCATCAGCAGAGGAATAAATTATCCAAGTGGTCAATAGAGGACCAATAAACCTTGTTTCCAGCTGACTGTGGGTCCTAAGACATTATCCTTGAATTCTGGGAGTCCTAGCTTCCTCTTAGACAAATGGCAATGATAATAATAATAATAACTGATGATATGTGCCTTATATATTATAAGAGCAAATAACTTCCAATATGCAATACAAAAGCTATTACTGTTAGTCATATAATTAATTTATTAGTATGCTATCAAAGTGAATATTAACTTACTGATAACCAATTCACAATAGTATGATCAAAAGAATTTATTTGGCTTAGTAATTGCATAGTGAACTATGAGTCCTTTCTCTCCACATCTTTTCAATACTTGTGAGATTTCTTGAACTAGACATAATGACTGGGATGGAGTGGAATCTCAGAGTAGTTTTAATTTGCATTTCTTTCATGGCTAGTGATACTGAACACTTTTTAAAAAATTATTGGCTATTTGTGTTTCTTATTTGAAAACTGTCTATTTAATTAATGGGACCATTTGTTGATTGGCAGCTTTGGTTCCTTGGAATTTAACTTGTGTAACTCTTTGTAAGTTATGGATACCAGCTTTGTTTCAGAAGTATAGCTGATGAAGTGGTCTCACCTTTTGGTATCTCACTGTTAGCTCTGCTGTGTTTTCCTTTCCTGTATAGAAACTTTTTGTTTTTTCATGGAGTCCCATCTGCTAATACTGGGGGCTAATTCTTGAGTAATCTGGAAAGTTATTGCCCACCCTCAGGTCTTGAAGAGAGTCCTCATGTTCTCTTCATTGCTTCTGGATTTAAATAGAGGTTACTGATCCATGTTGAAATGACTTTTGCACAAATTTTGGAAATAACCTTGGAGTTTCCTCAAATTATCAAAAGCAGAGCTCCCATTAATCCAGCTATTTCACTCCTGGGTATATAAGCAGAGAACTCATAGAAATATTTGTGCCCCTATATTTATTATATTTATTGCTGACTTAATCACTATAACAAGGAAATGTAACTAACATACTCTTCTGTCAAAAGATAAGTGGATAAAAATCTGGTGTATAGAATACATACACATATATATACATATATATATTTATTTATATACATACCAGAATATATATGAATAGCTGTATATATATATATGTATATATGTATATATGTATATATGTATATATATATATATATATATATATACATACACATATATATATGTATGTATGAATACTATTCAGCTCTAAAGAAAAATAAAATCACAAAATGTCCAGGAAAATGGATGAACTTAGAATGTGTAATATTAAGTACTGTCACCCAATTAAAAAAGAAAGGAAATTAATGTTCTCCACATATATGCAGAATATATATACAGATTCTAGCAAAAGTGTGTGTGAGGGTGTATGTGTGTGTGTGAGTGTGTGTGTATGGTGTGTGTGTAAGTATGTGCATGAGTGTGTGAGTGTCTGAGTGTATGTGTGAGTGTGTGTGAGTGCATGAGTGTGTGTGTGAGTGTGTGTGTATGTTGTATGTGAGTGTGTGTGTGTGATATTGCATGCAGAAAGGAGGATAAGAAGAGTAATAATAGATGAGGAAGAAACATTGAGTGTAGGTAATGGACACGAGTCATAAAAGAGCAAATAAAGCTAATTGTTTATCTGGTTTTAACTCTGACATAATTTTTTTTAATTTTTTGGTGGTAAATAAGTACATAAAGGTGTATTTAATAGTGAAAGTGTAAAATCCAATGTGAAATTCCACAGTTTCAGCATGACTACTCTAAATGTATACAAATTCATTGAAATATATAGACTTGGGATCTGGTTTTGATGTGTGATTTTTTATTTGAAGTTCTTTATAACTAAAGATTTAATAAATCTTAAAAGTATATTTGATAGACCGGGCAGAGTGGCACAAATCAGAAGTCAGAAGCAGACCAGTCTTTGTGAGTTCAAGGCCAGCCCAGCCAGAGCTGCAGTGCAACTTTGTCTCAAAAAACAAAAACAAAACAACAACAACAACAACAATCTTCTTGTCAATTACATTACAACAAATAAAATAACCACAATAGGACTACCCATAATTTTTTATGTGGTTTGAGTTAACAAAAAACCAGTCAGCATGTAAGAATCACTTTCTATGTATGTGTGTTTCATTGATTGCAGAAGCATTTATATGCAGTTAGAAATGAAACTCTACTTTTAAATGTAGATATAGTTATTTGTATTACAAAATAAAGATACCTGGTGTACTATTTGTAGATGGCTGCTTACTAATAGCTCTGTTACTCTTCAAGTCTTCTATAGCATATAGGCTAGCGATCACTAAGTTAGTTGAGGTCTAAACAAGTTGGGAACCTTGTATATACAGCTCTGCTAGCTAAGTAGGAATGTTATAACTGCTCTCTCCCAGGATTTAGAAAAGCATTAAAGATACCACGAGACAAATGGAAATGGGATGAATATGAGACCTTAAGAAAAATACACTCCTTTTGCATTTATTAAGCACTTGGATCTGATGCATGACACCTGCTTAAAGTCCAAAGAATTATCACAGACTTTGCTGAGGAAGAGGAGATAAGAGTTATGCGTAGATGCACACAAATACTTCAACAAGTTAGTGTGTTTAAATCAATTAAAACAATCCAACGATTGTGTCTGCTACAAACAGAAAGCAACACAAGATGACATAAAGTATGTCAAGCTGTTCAAATTACTCATGGCAGAATGGCAAGATATATATCCATTAAAATCAAACAGTTACTTCAATGTGTGTTGGCCAACAGAGATAAATAGTGTCTCTCTGAAGCAAATGTAAAATTATTGCTCTCCTCAGAATCTTGGACCTCTAATGCTTTCAACCACAATTATTTCCTGTTTATTAGGGGAATTTTTACTTCCTACCTTCATTTTGAAATTCTTAGTTCGTCCATCAAAATCACTTTCCACTTCATCTGAAAGGAATATGCACTAGGCATTGAAGTATGCATATTTCTATAGTTGGCTTTCTGATGGTCTCATTCATATTCATAAGTAGATCTTATTAAATGAGTTGAATGTTAATGACTAAAATATGTGGAATGCAAAGGCTACTCTCAGAGTGGAATTACATTATCAATACAGGTAGTTGATTCAAAATAAATGGATTATAACTAAGAGTATAATTATTGAGAGGCAGAGTTATATAAGATTTATCTTTCTTTTGTGATTGTTTTTTCAGCAGCATTTCCATTAACAAAATTGCAAAAGGTAACTTTAATACATAAAATTTCAGATATTATATTTAAAAAATAAAACCTATGGAGTCACTTTATTTGAAAAAATGTAGACAATTTCTGATTCTTAATGTTTTTAAGGAAAATAACATAGACTAAGAAAGATTTAGAAATAGCCAGTATTTGTACTGCATAATACCATACATATCTTCTAGATCTTCATATGTGACCTTGTCATTAGCAAACAACAACATACTACTCTGGTCGAAATAAAAGCACTGTGGAATATTTAAAGAATATAACTTAATAATTTAGTAATCTGTCAGCAGTAATGTCTCTTTTTCTTCATTTTGAAACCTAGATTGTGAGCTGATACCTGGGGTTATAATGTCAAATATTAGTGAACAGTAGAAAACAGTGAAAAGGAAACTTCAAATTCTCCTTTCAAAGTTAATATTGATCTACAATACTCTAACCCAAATGTTCTCTTTAAGTTTTCTAATCATTTTTTCTCAATTTTCAAAATTGCACAGCTACACTAATCACCATCTATGCTCAAGATCACAGTACTAGAAAGTGCCTACACCAAGCTTTCAACAAGGTATGCCTACCCCTCAAAGCCTGTGTCTCTAACAATGATTTCCCATATGTGATTTCGTCTCTAGACACATTTCTTCTTCCCTTGATGAAATGATGAAAAATAAACCACCTAGCTTTAACTAGTCAAGCCCAAAGCTTAGAGATGTCAACCTACACACCTACACACCTAGAGTCTACACACCAACACGGTCAAGCACACCTACACACACATGTGCGTGTACACACACACACACACACACACACACACACACACACACACACTAGCTTCCCATTTTATGGAGAATAAAGTTTTAAGTTCCTACACTAGTATACCAATGTCCTACTTTGCATGGTCCTTCCCTATCACCCTTTCTACAGTCTCCCCCCATTGAGTAAGATCCAGCCGCTGCAGTGCCAAATAGATCCCCAGCCATCCAGGTATTGTCCATACTAATGTTCCTCCTACCAGCTTGATTTTGCAACATTGCCTATGGCTAACTCTACTTTATTGTTCACACCTCAATTTTAGTGCCAACTTCCCCCAGGAATCTTTTCTGATTCTCAAAATTGAAATAAGTAGCTTGGTACTCTCCTGTCTCCCCACTGTGTTCTAATTCTCTGCATTGTTTCTGATACCTTGTCCAGAATGATTATTTATTGTGTTTATAACCACAATATAACTTCTTGAATATATTGTCTAATCCATTACTTCATTTATCAAACTACAAATACTCAATTCTCATACAAAAATGCTTAAAACAATCACAATTAAAGAGAACCACTGTATTTGGGACATTTGGACTGATCACCTACAGGGGGTGACTTTAGACATGTGGATAGTGATTCTCTGTGGTAACCATAATTTATATGTATGTGGTTCTACATCAGAGCACAAATGTAAAAAAAAAAAAAAGACTGAGCAACTGAGCTAAAATTAAGACATCTACCCAATGGCCCACTTTTTAGTATTCAATTAGTATTCAATTAATTTCAAAGCAAATAAAGTTATCTATTTGAATCTAGTTTCATAGGTTTGGAAGAGAAGATATGAAATGACTTCAGAGTGCCCCAGCTTCTGTCCTGAGAAGGATTTTTACATTAACTAGCAAGGCATGATGGAAGCTTACTGCTTCTTAGAAAAAGTCAAGTACTGACAGAAGATGGCCATCTGTTCTTCACATTGCTAGAGCCAGAACAAAAGGAAAAGAATAAAATGTAGTGCAGCGGGTTTAGATTAGCTCTGAGGAAGGATGCCTACACAGGAAAGCAAGTTGTTACACAGCAAGACAAGCTTTGAGAACGAACTAACTTCAAACTTTTAATGTGGAACTTTTTAGAATTAATTCACATTTGTTTCTTAAAATGTTTGAGCAGGGTTTTTGTTATGAAATCAGGGAAATGAAGCTTTTTTTATTACTGGATGTGACATTAATTTGATGTATTAAATAACAACATTCCAAAGAACTTTACCATTAGAAATCCAGGGTGACATTATCGGGCATGTGTCTTGCACAGGATTATTTGTGCATGCGATCGCAGAGACCAGAGACAGAAGTGAAGTCAGTTTGAGCCTCTAGGCTGTTCTCTTCATCGACATCACACAGAGCAGTGCAGGGCATGTCATGGAGCTGTCTGACTGAAGAACATCTCCAGGTCTGCAAGGAGAGTAACAGGAAGCACAAAGTAAGAGGGAACAGGGCCAATTGCTCTTTTCTCTAAATTTATCCACAGAAGAAACAGGTGTGATTTTTATTTATGTATTTGTGTGTGTGTGTGTGTGTGTGTGTGTGTGTGTGTGTGTGTGTGTGTATGTAGTAAAGCTCCAACCTTCTAAAGTGTTTGTGATCCAAATTTTTCTTCTCTTACATCAAGTTCTCCAGGTACAATTCACTTCAAGCCAAACCAGTGACCCAAAAAGTGGTGGACAGTTTTCATAAACTACCTCTCAGCTAAGTGCATTCGTTTAAAGCTCTGAAAGCTTTATTTCCTTTTTGCATCTTATTTTCTAAAAGACACAGATAGAGCATTTCTCATCGCATCTCATGACAAACCTCGACCTGGTACAGCCAATCCTTTGAAGCAATATTCAAAGTTATATTCAAATAACTGCACACCATAAATACTTTTAAACTGTGTGTACACTAAATGTACAAATATTTTCCCTCATTAACATTTCCTAAATAATATACTATAGGGGTTGGGGATTTAGCTCAGTGGTAGAGCACTTGCCTAGCAAGCGCAAGGCCCTGGGTTCAGTCCTCAGCTCTGGAAAAAGGAAGAAAAATAATAATAATACACTATACTAGAATTCAAATTATATTAGGTATCATAACCCATTCATGAATCAAACACAAATGCTTATGTTATCTGCACATACTAGACACTGTTTTATATAAGATATATATTCACAGGCTTTGGGCTTCTAACACCAATGCTCTGTGGACACTGAGAAACTAGAGTAATTACTTCACATTTGTGTAGATAACTTATGGCTGAAGGCAGAATATCATACAGCATTATTATGAAACAAGTTATTTAAAAGCTCATAGCTATGGAAACATAATAACTAGAAAGAACATTCCCTGTGTACACTGTAGGGTAGCCTGAGGATGCTCATCTGACTATGAGTCATGCTGTAAAGAATCCACTATCAGTACACAAAAAAGACTACGCTCTGGAGATTTTTCATTTAATTGTCATTTTTATTATTCTATTTTCAATTTTGTACATTTTCTCAAATTGTTGTTTCAATAGTAGTTAAGGGAAAATAATTCATTAAAATGGAGAAATTATTATACTAATGGTGAACTGTTGTACCCATTTCATGAAACCCCCAGAGACCACCAAAGATCTGGTTTCTCATGCAAGCACATAAGGGTCCTTTTATTGTCAGATTCAACCTGGGCCACCATTAGGCAGATGGAGGGAAATGTGGCAGCAGAGGCTGTGAGCCCAGGTTTAGGGTTTTTATACGGAAAATCCACAAGCTGGGAATTACATGCTTTAACAATTTGGGATTGGGCAGAAGGGATATGGGGCAAGGTGATTTTTTGAAACTATTGGTCTAGACTTTGGGTGTGAAACCACTTTTGAAACCATTGGGTTAGAATTTTTGGCAGAGTACCACAACTTGCTGAGCAGGATTATCTAGATAGCTTCAAGGGCCTGAAACCACAAAGGTCTGCAGGAGGATACTGCTGTCTATCTGTACAAGTTGTCATGGCACATTCCTGAGGTCCTTCCTGGAACTAACTAAAGCTGGTGGTCTAAGATGGTGGCCATACCCTAAGATGGGGTCTGTATTGCCTTCACAGAATCAGAATATAATGTTGTGTGTCCAAAAACATAAAAGTTAAGATTATTAAGATGACAATCAACACAGTAAACAAAGATTTATATATACATATACATGTGTGTATGTGTGTACGTGTGTGTGTGTGTGTGTATGTGTGTGTATACATGTATGTTGCATTTAAATTTATTGGCTGAAATTTAGTTTCAATAAGGATCTTTTCTCAGTTTAATGTTTGTAAATGGAATTTTATATTCTTTAACTTCTTTGTTTTAGGCTTTAATGTTATAATTATGTAAAATGTATACTTTACTTATGCTTTTACAGTTTTAACACATATTTACTTGCTAACTTTGAGAAGTCTCTGAGGTATGTTGCATTTTCTTCCTTTAAAGACATAGCACATTATCTCAAAGAAACACCTTTAGGACATACCTCTATATCTCTTCAAAGAAAAGAGATTTGGTTACTGAATTAAAATATTCTTTATTAACTTTCAAAGAAGTTATCATTATTGTTAAGGCCTTGTTGTTGTGTGCCTTCCTACCATATTAAAATTATTCCTAAGACTGTATTGCAGACGACAACACACATTTTGGTCATAGGACATGGAGAAATAAAATCGTACTGATCAGGAACCACCCTACTTGCTGGCTAGTTCGAGTAGTGCTGGAAGTTGCTGTGCATGCTGCTGCAGGATGGGAGAACAGCAATAGTCTTACACAGCTGTGATCCTTGTGAGATGTGATGACCATCATGGCAAGGAAAGCTCGTGTGTGCAGTGGTGGCAAGATGGCTACAGGACTGGATTTGTTATTTTTCTATCATTGTGCCATCATGGCATGACTCAGGCAACTTACCGAAGAAGGTTCCAAAAGGTTACAACTTTTGATGGCAGAGCAGAGGCAGCAACTAGTGAGTGGCTGAAGCAGCAGCCTAGAGCTCACATCTTGATCCACAAACAGGAAGAAAAGAAAACAAACTGGGAATGGTGATGGCAAGAGGTTTTTGAAATCTCAAAGTCAGTGCATACTTCCTCCAGCAAGGCCACATCTCCTAATCCTCCCTGAAGAGCCAGCTCCTAGGGAGCAAGCATCCAGTTCCCTGAAACTTCCTGGGAGCATCTCATTCAAACCACCACAGGTGGTATCCAGCCATCTTCTGCTTGAATGTAAGGCCCGATATAATGGAGAAAATGCATGTCTGGTACTGCCAAGAACGCATTTGAGAGCTCCAGCAGGGAAGCTACCACTATTATTTTGCTAAGTAGATAGGGTATCAAATTGCTCTCTAAACCATTATCTCTAGACTCCTGGACTAGTTCAGCCTTCAGATCTTATCAGACAAATTTCTTTGTGCACCTCATAAAGAAAACACAATTAGTCAAAGTACAGGAATAAGTGTTCACAGAGCTCATCCACAAATGAGACATGTCAATCACAGAATTTCCACCAAGGCTTGGGGATCATTGCAAAAGAGAACATAGAAAGGTAGGAAGACCAGAGGTTTGGAACAAACAGTGCCCTCTGAACATAACAGGAGCACTGCACTCATGACCTCACAACAGCTGTGGTTTCCTGCAGGAGACCTGTACAAGACCATTCCAGCCAACATTCTAGCTTGGAAGGCCAAGAGGCTTCACAAGCCTCCACCCAAAGGAGGAGCTATTGACAGTGGATTGATTCTGCCAAGGGAAGGTCAGTTTTCTTCAAAGATGTGGCATCTGGTAGATAAGCCACTCCACAGTGAATGGCCCCACATGCGTGAGTATACAATAGGGCCAATACAAATGTGATTCCGTGGTCTATTTTAAACAGGAAAAGAAAACATTTGGGAAGTGACTGGTGGGGCTTGCACTAGGAGTTGATCTGGGATTGACATAGGGAGTAGGGGAGGAATTTTAATATATTTAATATAATCAAAATGAGTTGAATATGTGTATAAAGTTTTCACATAGTGTCTCAAAAGATTCTATTGAAAAAATGCTAACTCTGGCTGGCCATCAGTATGACCTGCTTCAGTATCTTCTGTTTCACTCTAGTAAACTTATAAAACATCATAAATTTAAGGAGAGAGTGAAAGCCGTGGTATACCTTTACCTGGTGCTTGAGAAACATATATAGAGTTGATTTTGCTTAATTCTTGGACAATCATTCAGGTGCTGACGCAGAGAGTGAGAACTTAAAAACACTTGTCACTGAGTGTGTGGGGTCTCTTGTGGTTTTGTCATATACATAAAATATCATATCAATGGATTGAGTTACAAACGGAAAAACATTTGGGGCTACCCTGCTCCTGCATATGATTTAATGGTAGTTGGTTTTTAGTCAGTTTTTAAATCTACAACGTCAGGTATTTCACATATAACTTTCATTGTTCTTTGTGCATATTTGATGTATTTCTGTTTTGTAGAGTCTTTGCTATCCAAGAAATCAGAAAAATAATCTCCACTCTGAAAATGTATTGTCTGGGGTCATTCCTGAGCTACTCCCCTCCACAAGAGACAATCAAGTTACCGCGGGGGCATGTTGTGAATTCATATCACTTTTGCCCTCAGTTTCTGCACCTATAAAATGGGAATAAGGATTAGGATGAGGTTCAATATAACAAAGTATGCAGCTAAAATAACAGTGACAGAATGATAAATATTTAATTGCTTATCATTTCTGTAATTACCATTTTATGACCAACTTAATGACAGAAACCCTTGCATAATAATTAGTATATTTTTGTGAATTTCAAAAACATTATTCTAAAAAAATTATAAAACTTAAAACCTGCTCTGAAATGTATTACAAACTAATAAGATTTTTGTTGTGTAATGAAGTAAAAATAATAAAAGGTACACAAAGCAGAAATTAATGTACAAGAAATGAAATGCAAAGGGCTCAGAGAAATGAGATTACCTCTACCCTATGCTAATGAGAAAACCGTTCCCAACAGAGGGCAGTATCTGTGCTAACACACAGAGATAAGTAAAATGACATTCCAAGTGAATTTAAAGGGTATAAGAAAAGAGATGACTATTGGTAATGTATAGAATATTTACTGAGTTTTCCTACATGCTAAACTATCAAGTGCCCCGGTAAAGACAGATGAAAGGGGCACATGTTATCAGACCCTACATATCTTAAGTAGATGCTCTAAAATCCAGGGAAAGCTAAGAAGGCCTTTGGAAGTGGAAGTGCTGGGTTAAGACTGCTCTTATGGCCATTTTTAAGACATCAGGGCAGTGTTCCTCAAACTGTGATCTTTGTACCCCTGTATATCAGCATCAACTCCAGCCCTATAGAAATGCAAATTTGTAGGCTTCCTTTGTTTATTCTTTCCTTATTTGGAAATCTTTATTATGATCCTGATAACATAATCTTTCTTTATGTACAACCATTTACATTTGGCCATGAATACTTGTTGGAGGTTCTCAACTTTGATTACATTTTTTAAAACTATTCCTTTTATTTTTTGACATTATAGTATGATTAAATAATTTCTCCCTTCCTTTTCCTTTCTGCAAACCCTCCCATATACCCCTCCTTTCAAATCCATGGCCTCTTTTTCACTAACTATTTTTATATGCATATATGGACATGGACATGTATACATATATATATATGTGTGTGTGTGTGTGTATATATATATATTCCCAAATATAACATGTTCAATTTTGTCATATTACTCTCGTCAGATAAGCTGAGTCAGAACCCTTGGGGACCCAGTACGCTAAGCTTTATAAGTTGCCCAAGTGATCCCAATGCAAGTTCAAGTCTTCCCTCCCGCTACAAAGTAGACAATGGTTGGAGGGGACAAAAAACAGGTCTGAGATCCATCAGGAGCTTAGTGAAGCAGACAGGAAACCAAGGGTAGGATGCGGAAGTCCCACGTGCTCCAGGGCTGAACTACTTTAGTGTGGACAGAGGAAAGTGGTTCACATAAGTGGTAGGAAGCAGTCAGTGCTCTTAGCTGTGTGGTCATAGACATTACTAATTAAAAAAAAAATCTACCTCAAAGCTTGCAATCTCTAGTACTCATGGTGTAAAAATGCAAAGCTGGACTGATCATCAGTGCCCCCCTTTCTCCTTTCCACAGCTGAATTCCATCAACTGAAACAAGCATATTCCCTTGCATCACCCTTGAGATGACAACAGTCCACGGCTGCCTTCGGTCTGACTTACTAAATCCAGACTCTTCAGTTTCACACTGTGCTTTTTAATGCTCTTATTTGTGCGTTATTTAGTTTTTCATTATATTTTGTGCCATTTTGTGTTCCCCATGATTATGTTTTCACTGAACAGATGCACTACAGTTTTGCTGCACCAAATTCTATGATCCATAATTAGATGTCAATATGTTTTCTTTATGAACTAAATACATTTTTAGTTACTTGGACATTAATTAAAATCACATGCTGGATTGTTACATCCTTTCAACACATTTTTGGGGAAATATTTTTGGTTTACTTGAATGCTTTAAAGCATTCAGTTTTATAATATACAATTCTTTTTACCATAAGAATACATATTGTAGCTAATACATAAATATTAATTAAATAGTTACATGACAGAATACATTAATGAGATATAGCCATTCACATATGAAAGAAATGCTATTTGATGAATTAAGGGGAGTATTTTTAATCATCACTTTCAAAACATATGCATATGTAAATAATGAAATGATTTTTCTCTGTAATGGAAAACAATGACCAATATAGATCTAACATAATAATAAAAACAAATTGAAAAAGTTCATAAACATTCATGTAGAGACAGAGAAAAACCCAGAATGCTAAGGTGGTATATATCTCATACATGTTAGTAATTCCAAGTAGTACTGAACTGACTATACATCATGGACATCAGTGACTCATTCATATGGAAAAACTAGGAACATGTTTCCTAAAGGAAGAAATGGGCATCTGAAATACAACTTTACAGAGTCACTTTACTTAATCGCTTATTTAAGAAACCCCAATTCATTTTTACAATGTCACCTGGAATTGATCACAGAGAAAGGTGGGATAAGCATACACGGGTGTTACTTTGGTATACCTTTGCCCTTCTCTTTCTGCTGCAAGATTTACTTCTTCAGAATCACATGAAGTTTGCACGAAAGCTCAGGAGACGTAAAACTTCCTTCAATACAACATACAACAAAAGCTATCTCTCCTACAAACATTTGCTCATGTTTTGCCTCAAATATATGATGACATAAAGACATAAACTCTGAGTTGCTAGAAATGTGTTTGCTACAAATAACTCCTCCACTCAGTGTTTCTATTAACTTTCGCCTGGGAATACCGTAGGTGAAAGGTGATGTTTATCTGACTATCTGTGAGGATCTTGAGCTAATTATATGAAGTGGTCAAAAGAACAGTGACAGCGTCCAATAACTCAGCATCTTACATGGCTAGGTGGCATCTTCAAAATGTTTCAGAATATGGTCACTCCACAGACTGAGCCTTCTAAACACTTGGTGGCATTTACTCAATGCCATCTATATGCATAATTAAGTATAAATTTCAAAAGCTAGAAAAAATATTTGTCTTGAGTATTTTAGAAGGATCAGTCAGAAATTATTTTA
This sequence comes from Onychomys torridus, assembly GCF_903995425.1. NCBI lineage: Eukaryota > Metazoa > Chordata > Mammalia > Rodentia > Cricetidae > Onychomys > Onychomys torridus. The sequence goes on along the minus strand of NC_050457.1, from coordinate 7,019,923 downwards.
TGTTGGCAATGGATTGTTCTTTCTAATTTCCCTTACATGTGGGGTAGTTTCTTTGTTAGAAGAGCAGGAACTAGTCATGTTAGAAATGATGCAGTCTCTCACTCCACTGTATCCTGACAGAATCAGACTTTCCCATTTGACAAGTCCTCTAGGAACAGAGTACTGCACCGTGGAGTTGAAGCTGTATTTTCTTTACTCACAATATAGGGCTCATAAGTAATAGATTCTACCATATCTAATAATTCCTTGGATGATTAATAGAAGAGATGACTAGATATAAGAAAACAGCAAACATATATTCAAAGATTCATTCTTCATGTGAGCTCCAATTAACAGGACTCCTTGTATTATTCACTACCATGGCCAGGATTCATCATTTATCATCCTTGTGACATCATCCTTGCCCTGTGAAGTTGCTCTGGCCCTCACCAAGGCTAACCTTTCCAAGGGGAGCTATTCATCTTTGTCTGGGTCCCCCATAGTTCTTCCCAATGAGGAACTGTGTTCTTCTTGTTTGTCTTTACAGAGCTCATGTCCATATAAACTTCTAGATCCAAAAATGACTTTTCTCTTCTCAATATTATACCAAAATTTGTCATTTGATAGGAAACAGTGTGACTTCCACTTTCTAGCTGTGGGTAGGTCGCCTTTCCACAGCAAAACCCAAAATGTGAGATGGATTATCATCTCGAACTAGTTATGTCACAAGAAAATGAGGAGTTTTTGAGCTAAAATCTCAGCAGACATGAAACAAATAGCATTAAGGTCACTGGATCAAATCTGAGGGATTTACTGAACAGTGTTCTCAAAGTCTCCTTGAAATGACCTTCCAGAACATAAAGGCTTAATCACAAAGACAAAGACCCGCCTAGGATATGGAGGACAATAGCTACAATCACTGTGCCCAATACATCCATGTGCACACACACACACACACACACACACACACACACACACTTCAAATAAGAATCCAAAACTCAAAATAAAATAACTATAATCATCATCATGCTTAATGTGGAAGTGTTGATTTACCCTATATCTTCAGAAGCAAGATATCTGTAATTGTTACCAATAAAAGATCTATTTACGTGTATTTTTAGGTGTATGAGTGTTAGGAAGCATGTGTCTGTGCACTGTGTACCTGCAGTCCCAACTTAGGCCAGAGGAGGGAGACGTTGGGAGCCACTTTGTAAGTGCTGAGAAACAAAGTTGAGCCCTTGGCAAGAGTAACCTGGGCTCTTAACCATCTATTCACCTTTTGGGGTAGTTGGTTATTTAGACGGAAGAACAAGGGAAAACGGATTCTTAATGTGCAACCACGGCCAAATATTGGTCCCTTGTTATAAGATATCAAACTTTGAAAACTGACAGTTTTATGAAATAATAAAGGAAAACTGTTTTAGGAATTTTATAGTAAAATAACTTAATCTACCTAACACAAAATGTCTAACAGGTGTAAGTGCATGCTTGCAGAGATGTGACATCTCCTAAGCCTCCAGGCGTTGAAATTTCATCTCCATTTTGAGCAGTTATCAGGGTGGAATCCCAACCCAACTATGGTGTTTAGAGATGAAGCCTTTGGAAAGTAATGGTGGTTAGATAAGGTCACCTCAGGGAGCCTCACTTTTGGATCTCTATGTCTTTATAAGATCACAAAGAGACCAGCCAGATACAAAAGGAACAAAAGTACTTTTAACTATCTTTCCTCACGGAGTTGCATGTATGCATTTCTTAGGGGATTTAACAAGCAGCCTGGAGCGAAATGTGTTCCCTTCTCCCTTAGGCCAGACCATGAGCCAAAGCAAATCAACTTTCTTTACAAGGAAGCAAACTAAAGGGTTTTATTTGATTAACTATTAGACAGTAAGGCAAGATTAAAGACAGAATTATGACTGAACTCATCACTCCTGAATGTAAAAGACATAATCTAAAGAAGAAAATAATTCAACTTATCACCAAGGTTTATGAGTCAGACTTTCCATACTACTAGTGAATAAGGAAAAAGAATAGAATGGGAGCCGGGTGGTGGTGGTGCACACCTTTAATCCCAGCACTCAGGAGGCAGAGCCAGGCAGATCTTTGTGAGTTTGAGGCCAACCTGGGCTACCAGTGAGTCCCAGGAAAGGCGCAAAGCTACAAAGAGAAACCCTGTCTCGAAAAACCAAAATAATAATAATAATAATAATAATAATAATAATAATAATAGTAGTAGTAGTAGTAGTAGAATGGTAAATGAAACAAAAAAGAAGTTCACAAAAAACAAGCAGAGCTGGGGAAGGGGGGATAAGAAAATGTTGGTCAACAGCTCAGAGCTACACTTAGGACAATACGTTCCAGAATTCTACTTCAAACCGTGATAAAGCAGCATTTTCAAAACTGAAAGAGAGAATTTACATGATGTTTGAGACAATCAAGCTATTTGCCATTATTTGAACATTTCAAAATGTAAGTATGTATCAAAGAATTACATATCACCCTATTAATAGAATTTTTAAGTAAAAATAAATATTAAAACAATGAAAGAAAAAGTGGAAAACAGGCAAACTAATTGAACAGTTGATTCAGAAAATGAGTACAAGTGGGTAATGAAAAATGACAAAAGAATAAATTACAGTAATTTCCAGGGAAATAAGAACTGAAAATACAATAAAATAACATTACATGTTTTCTCAGTGAGTATAAAACACAAGTCTGACTGAATCACGTCTGACAAACACATGACATGATCAGGATGATGATACATGCATTCAATATTAGAAGCTTTACAAAGGAAAACTCATTTTGAAAACGGTTTTAAATTATTACATTTTTATGACCCATAAAGTCAATTTTTGAGCTCAAATGTAAAGAAACACAAAATTTACAGATCTTGAGCATAAGTTCCATAACTTTAATATCCATTTGTGTCATTTAAAATATAAACAAGATGTTGAACCTTTCCATGCTCCCCTAATTTCCTGATCTTCACCCACATAGAATATTTTTGCTTATACTTGGACCTCACATTTGTGGAGCCATAAATAGTATTTGTGTTGGCATCTCTTATTTAGTATAAAATCATTTATATTTTTAATACATCCATAATTTGACTTTGTCTGTTACTGTGTACTACTCCACTGTGTGGAACAACACTGTATTTTATGCTCACTCATTCTTAAGACAGATAATTGGAGGAGCCTCCAATTTTGAACTACCATAAAATTGCAAGTTGAGTCAAAAAGAAGACTCATATTCACACAACAGGAGATACAACTAATACAACCATATACAAGGGAAAAAACTTTAAAAATAAAATAAATCCATGGCTGTTACACACAGTGGAATTCTGAAGAGCAATGGAGCATCAATTAGTTATATTTACCTCCAATGTAAAAAGATGCATGTAATGCTATTCTACTTATACAAAGCTAAAGATATGACATAAATGAAGCAAATGTGCATTTATAAAAGTATCTGTGTACTTGTGTGAGGGTATGTGCATGTATGTGTGGTTACCTGAGCCTGTGCACACATGCAAAGACTAGTCAGAAGATGGTGATGATGGTCCACCTCTATTACTGTCTGCCTATACCTTAGAACAGATCTTTCCCTGTACCTGAGGCTCATGGTTTTTTTGGGTTTTTTTTTGTTGTTGTTGTTTGGCTCAGTGAAAGCCCCCCAAATCTTCCTGTCTCTGTGCCCATCAGAATTGGCCTTACAAGTATTTTACAGGATGCCCAGATTGTACATGCGTCCTGAACTCCAGCCCTCATTATTGCAAAGCATGCACTCTGAACCATTGATCCATATCTCCAGACAAATATTTGGTTTGTTATAAACTTGATGTTAAACAGTGAAAAGAAACATAAAGAAATGACAAATGAGTTTGAAGCTTTTTTTCTGACTTACTTGAGTAAGAATAGGAGAAAATGGATTTACATGGGAGATTGCAAAGATTGACAATGTTCAACTTAGCAGTTATATATATATATGTGTGTGTGTGTGTGTGTGTGTGTGTGTGTGTGTGTGTGTATGTATATGTATATATGTAAGTATGTATATACACAGTATATATAAGTATATATATATAATATCTCTCTATATATAGTATATGTATGTATATAAGCATCCCCTGAAAATGTTTATTTGCATGTTGCCTATACTTTGAAAGTATTTCCTAAGATATCTTCAGTTAATGGCTTCCGGGGTAGGGTCAGATTTTGTTAAGAATTAGGCCCCTGATGGGTTAACCATGTTCTAGCAGAAGACCACATACCAAGAGGGGATATTAAAGCAATGGGTTATATTTTTTTAAGGACACAAAGTTGGAAGAAGATGTAGAAAGGTGAAGATGGATCTTCTACAAGTAAAGGAGAGCAGTAGTGGGTGAAGGAGATCAAGATCACTTTATAAGATATAACTAATAAAAATTAAAAACAAAAAGATGAATTCACTAATCTTCATCTAGTCAGTGGAATTGACTTTGAAAGTAATGTCAGCAAAGAAGTGGAAAATGGAGACTTGTAGCTTTAATCTGTGTGTGTGCTAAACACTGAAATTAGTTTGAGTAGAATCACAGGTTCCCTTCTGTGGATTCCACTGAATTCTATTCATTAATGATGAGCTATAGTCTAAAATGTGCATAAAAATCTAAGAATTGCGAGAGTTTTACATTAATTCTGTAAGTATTGGTTGAGCCCCTATTATATGCAAGATAATATGTGTGGTACTAACCTCTTTCCTTCAGAAATTTTAAATATACCCCCAGATTCTCTCCCTCTCTCAAGAACATAAAGTCTAGCCGTCTTCCCTGTGACCTCCCAACCCACATTCTACCGACCAGATGCCCACAGAGTGCCCAAGTTATGATGGAAGTTCAACTTCACTTCTCTGATAGTTTATTTTCTTTCAAGTCTATAGTTCTATCAGGGCCTTGCAGGCGATTCAGTGATTAGAGTTCACCAAGAAGACCAAAAAAAAAACCAAAAGCTTGAAAGCAACTTCCTGAGAGAAAACCGTAGCAGCTGATCCGGTGCAAACAACATCACCCCATGAAACTAAGGCTTAGTATTGCCCACTTTGTGTGCAAATGAACATCTGGATTTTTGAACTGTCACCTCCTGAATTTTCAAGTGATGAGAGTCACCATACATGATGGTTAATTTTTATTGTCAATCAGACACAAACATGGGTACCAATCTCTGGGCATGTCAATAAAGGATTTTCTCTATTAGGTACATTGAGGTGAGAAGACCACCCCACAGTCTAGGGTCCTGGACTGAGGAAAACTGAGAAAGCCAGGGAAGCACCAGGGCTCAGTGCTCCCAGCTTTCTCACTGAGAGCAGCTGACTGTCTCCGTCTGCACCACATCTTCCTGCCATGACACAAGGTATCGCTTAATCTACAGTGAACAAGAAGGAAGACGTAAGTAGCTGCTTGTCAGGTAGTTCATTCCAGCAACGAAAAAGGAATGAACATATTCCGTTTTCAAAAACACAAAACACCTGATGATTTACAAAATAGACTCCTTGACAAACTGCACAGGTGTTTCCTTACTAAGTTCAGAACTTGACACCTTCCATCTCTCCCCATACCCTGTGCTCTACGTCCATCCTTCCTGAGCACACCAGGTTCTTGCCAGGTCCACAACAGGCATGCACTGTGCCTGAGGGTCAATCCCCATGACAACCCACTCAGCCTCAAGGATTCACCATTATTACACTCTAAAATCTCCCTCAACATGTACAGGGCACAGTCAGCCAGGACATACTATACCCGTCTCTTTTCTTTGTTCGTATACATACAGGCTGTCCCTGACTTTCAGATTCTCAGCTTCTGAGCAGCCAACACTTTCATGCATTATACATCGACACTCCATAGTGCCTTTTGTATGCCAAATCCAGACTTTCATACATCAGCAGATCAACGAGCATTTTGCACTAATGTGTGGTGGCGCTGCCTGACAGCCAAGAGTTCTGTTTGGGCAGTCATGCCATCTTTGTCTGGAAGAGCAGACTTTATATAATTATTTGATTTTTTTTTTTGCTCTTTGCCCTTATTATTTTGCCAAACTGAGTAGAAAATGAACATTGAAAATACTGATAATAATGGAGAAAAATCACAGGTCTCATGAGCTCCATACAGTGAAACAAAGAGGAAATCACTCAGTGTTCCTATTACAGTATAGCTTTAACCCCAACTATGGTCCTAGCAGATTTAAACCCAGTCAACTGTGGTTCAATTGTAAAGGAAAAAATAAGATTAAAGACTCTGTATAAGATGTTGGAAAAATTGTCAAAGATTTGTGTAAATGGCAAGGTGTAATTAGAGATTATATCTTATATTTAAGCTTTCAAGAAAAAGAGAAAACTAGGTAGCATATAAGTCTACATTTTTCCATTATGAGTCCTTATATGCTTAAGGAAGGCATTTTATGGAAGTCAGTGGACATTGGCTAAGCACTGCCACTTTAGTGGATCTGTCCCCTGCTCTCTCTGTTGGTTATAAACACTCTCACCATGGAGGACACTCAGCTATGTCGGCTTTCTCAGCCTTTGCTGGACAGGCAGGAAGTGAAGTGGAGGATGAAGAACAATTTCTGCCTCCAAAAGAGTCGGGGCAATCAAGGGACAGCAAAGATCGCACATACTGAATGAAGCAAACAGACTAACCAGGTGTTATGGAATAGGAAAAAGCGTTCAAACAAGTTCTGCGTGTCTAACTAAGTACATGTCATATATCTGCACGACATGTTGCTTATTCTTATAAAAACATGAGGGCAATTGACTAGATGAGGAAAATGAACTCAGAGGTTAACTAGTTTATTTGAGATGCCAAATACATGTGTGCACACATAGTTCTGACTCTCTTTTTCTCTCTCGCTCCCACTCTCACTCTTGCACACACACACACACACAGACACACATATATACATACACACACACACACACACACACACACACACACACAGACAGAGAGAGAGAGAGAGAGAGAGAGAGAGAGAGAGAGAGAAGCTATAAATTTAAGCTGTGTATCTGAATATCTGAATTTAAAATACATCATGTTTTAAAAGTGTGATACCTTCAGTATGCTCAGTGTTGCAGATACTGGGGAAGAGTGCTATCAAATAATCCACAGATTTCAGTTCTGCTGGCTCATCCTTCAAACCTGCCCTCTATGATTTAACTTTCTTTTCTAAAAAGTCCTAGTATGACTTCACTTAAATAGTTAATTTTACTAAGCAATACAAAGGAATGTATTGATGCGCATCCATGAATAGCATCTTTTTAAATTGTAGATATTTTATAACACAGCTTACTTATAGCCATCATTTAATGAAATGAATTATTTTATATTCTTAAGAATGGAATTACTACAAGACATGTAGACTGCTCACTCTGACTTCTGTTCACACCTCTGTCTACTGTACCAGCCAGATGCCTATTACAGAAAACACTGGAATTCCTCCTGGATATCAGGTATCCCTTTTATCTCTCTTAGCTCCAAGTGCCTCAAATTCATAGTCCCATAGGGACTGTTAATCTCCTCAGCAGAGGTGCCTAAGAGAACCCTGTAGCTGGAGTTTTCCTGGTCCTGCCTGGCCCAAGGTCAGGACAAATCTCTCTCACCTGCCAGTCCCACAGCTGCTCAGACCCAAGTGAGTAAACACACAGAGAGTTATATTGCTTCAAACTGTATGGCCATGGCAGGCTTCTTGTTATCTAGTTCTCCTATCATAAATTAATGTAGCAGGAATCTTCAAAAGTTCTTATTAATAAAATCAAATCTGAGGCCAGTTATTGGGTGAATGCTGGAAGATCAGAGAAGTAGAACAAGCCACAGCAACCTCACCTTGCCAGTTCCTCAGGTGATCCTGTTTCCTGGAATGCTAGGATTAAAGAGGCATGCACCACCACCGCCCAGCTTCTGCTATGGCTTGCTCTGATCACAAAGGCAACTTAATTAACATACAAATAAAATCACATTTCAGTACAAATAAAATATCACCATAAATTAACCCATTTCTCTTAATCTATGCTTTGCCACATGGCTCGTGGCTCACCAGTATTTTACATGTTGGTACTCATGACGGTGGCTGGTAGCGTCTCCTCGCTCAGCCTTCCTGTTCTGAGAATTCTCTTCTCTGCTTGTCCAGCCTATACTTCCTGCCTGGCTACTGGCCAATCAGCACTTTATTTATACAGAGCAATATCCACAGCAGAACCCTCTTCTATCTGGGTAATCCAGAGTCAATGGATACCTAATGAAGGATGTAGAAGCCCAACCTCCTCAAGGTGTGGCCAACTTTATGATGCTATGTACGACCTGTGAGATCCTGGTGAGTCTGGAGAGTTGAAGCCATCCTCGCTGAGATTCTTCTCTTTTACTGTCCCTTCCAACTCTCATATAGACTTCTCTTGAACACAAAATGTTGAGATCCACCTTGTGATATTACTACTGAAGAGAACAGGTTGGGGAATTTATAGAAAATATTAATCTACTTTCTCATAGTTCATAACACTGGGAGTTCTAAGATCAATGCACTAACAGTGCTGTTTCCATCATGGGAGAGAAACCAACAGGGACTATGCTCACTCTTCCATAACGACATTAATTCTACCATTGAGCACAGCAATCTCATACTTCCATTACCTCTTAAAGATGTCAGGTCTCAGTACTGTTACACTGCCATCTCAAGGTCAGCCAAGGTTTGGAAGAGACAAACATTTAAACCATAGCACAGTCTTTTCTGGTGGCAGGTGTTGTTTTAGTTAAGAGAGCTCCACTACTCAAGAACCTGGGACAACAAATGCCTTTGGGCAGAGTAGATGCTTAGTGAATAAAAGTGTTTGCTTTGCAAGTAGGATAACCTGAGTTCAAACACTCAAAACCCACATGAAACAGTAGGAATGTTCATGTGTACTTGTGACCCCAGTCCTGGTGGTACAGATGTAGACAAGAGGGTTGCTGGGTTCTGATGGCTGACAGCCCATCTCCAGATTCTGTGAGAGACCTGATTTCAAGGGAACACCTAGAAAATGATAGAGTAGGAGACAGGATAGCCTGCTCTGGTCTGTGTAAATGCAGTTATACACAGATGCACATATACTCCCAACACACAAAACCAACAAGAGGGTATATAGTACTTATTGTCTTGATGTTTTTTCTAGAATCAATGCTCATAACCCAGTATATTTATGTGACTCCAAGATTCTACATATTGAAGTATTCCCCCCCCAAAAAAATTGCTACTTCTTTTCAGTATCCAACTAGAGCTAAAAATGAGTGTTGAATATAGCTTTACAAGTTCACAAATTTTGCCTATGTACCATTACTCCCTGGCCATCCTTCCAGGATATACTCTACTCCTTATGCCATTGTCATATAAGCAATGGTAACCTGTTAGCATCCTAAACTTTTGTAAACCCTTCTATTACGTGACCAGTAAAGAAATATTATGATACTTTGTAAGTTATGTATGATTTATAATCTTATATTTGCTTTTTTCTTTGAACTAGATTAAGTTTTCCTAGAATAGACACAATAAAGTTCTTCTTAAATACTAATACATTTGCTAAAGTAGAACTTCCATAGCACTTTAGGATAAGCAAATAGTATGCATTTATTTAACATGTGCTTAATGTGCACTAACCATGTACTGAAACATTCCATCTACAAAAGAAAAGTAAAACTTAAGTACATAATAATAATTAACATGTAATAACAATACAGGAGGACTGGTAGAATGAAACTGTGAAAGAGAAGTGATATCTTTCAGTTTGAGGGGATAGAAAAGGTTGCCTGCAGGATTGATAAAGAGAGCAAAGGTTATAGGAAGGAAGAACTGTACATTAGGAAGATGTGATCACAGGTGTCTACTTATCACATTCATAATCACAAAGAAAAATGTTTAATAAACAGAATATGACAAGCTTTGTCAGGTTTATTCCCAGAGAAGAGTCACCAAGGGTCTAAGGACTCAGCTACATCTGTGACACTAGCCCCGGAATGTGTAAGACACAGTGCAAAATGGAAATGAGGGAGCCATCGACAGGAATCATGAACAAGAATGCAGTCAGAAATAGTAAGAATTTCCACTTGACATGACAGCATGTGCTTGTGATCCAGTTGATTGGGGGGGGGGGGGGGCTGATGCTGGAGGGTGACCAGACTGTGCTTCACAGAAAGGTCAAGGTTCAAAAACAGAAAACAAATGAATTAAGAAATAACCATTACAGACTATTGCTATTGCCCTTCATTGCCCCCAAGAAATGGGAGGTAAGTCCTTACTGCTAAAGATACTATGTACTTCAGACAAAGGGCCCAGAGATACCTGAAAAGGAGTTCACCTGAAAGCCTTTTCCCTGAAAACTAGATTTCATGATACTGGAAGGCACCATGAAAACTTCCAAAGGATGGAAGCAACCAGCAGTTTACACAGCTATAATTCCTATGAACCACATCAGTGACCATCATGGCATTATAATCCTAAGAGCACAATAGAGATACACATACCTTAATGGTAATCAACAGTTCTCTTATTGACTTAAGATCTGACCAACAACAGGAAAATCATGTCTGGTTCTGGAAACCTAGCCACCTACCTAGAGCTAGTGAAGTCATGGATGGATTGTGGAGGCGAACTTAAAAAACTACTTTACTAAACCAGTATAATCCTGGACTATACTAAGATTTGCCATTATACCCACAGATAAGCATTGTCTCAACCCTCATCAAAGGAAATCTTCTCTTTGCAACAGACAGAACCATTACAGAAAATCACAATCTATCAAAACGCAGAGTTGGAGAGCCCAGTCCCAAGGGACACACCTACAAAACATCTCTTCTTGTACTTAAGGCTCAGGGAGCATTGTGGAAGAGGAGGTGGAGAAATTGTAAGAACCAGAGGAACTGATAGTTTTCTGTGGGACTGTGTCTTCTAGGAATGTTAGAATCTATACCTATAAAGTCTGATCAACATGATTGCCTCAACATGAATTAAACAATAGACATGTCAAAGTGAATGTAGCAAAGACTGCAAGACTGTATCCACACACTGACAAGTATAGGCACCTTGCTGATAGAGGAAGAAATATTCTTACCCAGGGAAGAGCACATAAATTTGGTTATCCAACACCAAATGAAAACACAGAAATATTATACAGACTGAGCAGATTAAATTTAGGAATATGTATGTACACAAACACACACTCATGTAACAGCAATTAATGAAAGAGAGGCCATGGATTTAAAGAGAGCAAGGTGGTATATATGGGAGGGCTTGGAGGGGGAAGGGAAAGGAGGAAATGTTGTCATATTATAATCTCAAAAAAAAAAAAAAAACAATAAAGCAATCTGTATTCACACTGTAGACACTTGTAGACTACAGTATAAAATGCTCCCAGCTGTCATCTCATCTAATGGAAAATGAAAGAACCTGAAGTTTTGTCATCTTATTGTTTGTAATTATAACCCAAACCTATAGACAAGACAAAATCAAGCAAAACAAATTGATATTTTAGTGACTGTTGGAAACAATACATGTTTTCAGTGTGGTTTTTGTTCATTTGGATTTGGAAGTATTCCTCATGAAAATATATTTCATTTTAAAAGAAAACATAAACTATGACCATTTCTTCCCTTCTCTTCTCAGGCTACCAAGGAAGTGTTTTTCATTTGCTATTAAATACTTCCCTTCCTAATCTAACAGCACTTGTGAGCCCCCACTTTACTCGATTCCAAGACACAGCCTAGTGAATGTGTCTAACCCTACACTCTCCCTTCTCCATGGTCCCCTGAAAGATTTAGAAGAGGAAAATTCCACTACCAGAGATTACTGTTAATAGTATCATTGGTAAAGAAAAAAATCTAAGTTGTACTGATAGTAATGTTACTACTGAAACATAAAATACTCTAAATATTATTAAGCGGTAAGAAACCTACCTAAAATGATCATTCTGACTTCAAGAAACATTCTAATTTCCTAGATATAAAGATATTTTTAAAATACTGATGAACCCCTTCTTGTTCATTAATTTTTCTTTTAGACTATTTCTAGTTAAATTCAAAGATTACTCTTTGAACGAGAATTCTTTCATTTACCATTTAACAAGTACCCCCAGTGTGCCAGCACATACCTGAATATATTAACTCCAAAATTAAAATGCAAACCATATTATACACAACTTTTGTAGAGTGCAGCTTTTGACCATAACAGCTCCATGTCTGTGAAATAAGACATGTGCAGATTAACACTGCAAAGCTGAAGACAGAAAGATGACTCTGCATGTACTGAAGAAGGTACCAAGGACTAGAGCTGGTAGGTTAGCTGCTGGAGTTGCTCAGGGGAGACACCTTCCAACTCAAGGTTGTCTGGCTGTAAGAATGGGTTTTCCAGTAGCAATCTTCTTCAGTAGAACAGCAAGCCTCTCATTTATCCACATCTGTGAGTGAGGAAGTACAGGCTAACCAAGTTCTAAATATTCTTTTGTTAAGCCTCTGCATTTCGTAGGTCATCAACTTTAGAAAGTCACATGTCAGAGTTATTTGTCTACAAGGGACTTCGCGCATAACGTTATGAAACTAGGAATATGACTGCAAGCATGTCCCTGGAATGTTCCAAGCCAAGCACTCGGTTTCTCTGTGATTTAATACATTGAGGACCTTATTTATGAGGCTTACAGATCCTAAAAGCTGTAGCTCCTGTATGCGTGTGTTTAAAAGGGTCTGAAGATCAAGCCAGTGATTTTCTGAATACATCAAAAGTTTCACAGCAATTCCAAGCATCTGCTGATTAACCCAGTAGGATATTAATTATGAACACATCTGCCATTCTTACTTTTTGTTCTTTCGCTTTAAATAGGAATGGAGTAATTCAAACCTGTGTGTGTGATTAGGTGTAGCTAGTGGTGCGTGATGAGCTAGATTTAGATACATTTATGAAACATCAGAAAAAAATGAAAGTGTTTACTAGGAAATAACTACACTGGGTATTGGACAAAGTAAAGGAATGATTTTTTTAAAGAATAAATTTAAAATAAATTTAGAAAAAAGCTTAACCTTAAATGAATTGGCATATGGAGAAGATAGACATGGAAGAGTAGATGCTGCATTGTTCCTTGAGATCAAAAGTATTTATAGCTCCCGATGACTCAACACCAGGCTGTAAAATATTTGGGGTATTACTCATAATTACAAAAAAGACATGGGACAGAATAATGTTAGCACAAAGAATAAGGGGGAAACATATTGGCATTCTTCTTGATACAAACTTAGGACTAAGAAAGAAAATCTCTTTAATTTTTGCCTTTCTTCACAAAAGTAAAAACAGAGTTATAAACAGGTGGTAATGTGTATTTCTCAAGACTAAAATTGTCCAAATAAGTGAACGGGAACAAGGCTAGGGAACAAAAACCCTACTATCCTCCCATTCATTGCTGTTAAATGTGATTGTTTTTAGGAAGACTTGTACTTGGGGACACAGAAATCACAAGAAGTACCTTTCAACTACTCCTTCCATTTTCAGACAAGATTAGAATTTGAAGGAAATAGGTGAATAAAATAAAATATTGACAATGGCTGAGAAGCAAGCAAACCAAAAATTGTACTGACAAATGAAGCTACGTGACATTTAAGTAAGACTGAGTCGGGTAAACAGTTCATGTTCTAAAATTTTCTCTGGTCCCCTCCAGGAGGAATACTCTAAAATGTGATGCTAAGTTTCCACAAGGATATTAAAAATCCTAAAAGACAATTACTGATTACGTTGATCTAAACCCCTTCAGGAATATAGAGAACAAGCTGTATCCAGCAGCTCCTACACCAGGCACAGCACTAACATCCTTTCCCGTGGAACGATGTCCTTTCTGTTCGGTATTTTTTCTTTGGTCACAGCTGCACATGTGAGGTAAGTTATATTTCCAGCTTTTCACCATTTAGCTTCTCATCCCAAGCTCTTTGACTTCTCATATTTACTCTGAAGGTTAAGTTCATATTATCATACTGGAGAAATAACATTTCTGGACTAAAGCACTGAGGAAAATTGAATCTTAAATCTCCTTAGATACCTGTTATGAGTTGGAAGTGCTTCAATGGTATATATCACAGATTCACATCAAAACAACTGAAATATATACCAATGTATAAATATTTCGAATATCTGGTTCCCTGCTAAATGTTTAGCTGCCACTGGATAATGGCCTTATGTCTAAAAGTTTAAATTCTGGTTGTTCTAAGTAAAACTGGAGGTGGTAACAGCCTATTTTGATCCTTCTAAAAACTCTTGAAAAATTCTGTAGTGATAAAAGCTTCAGGACTGTGTATTGAAAGATAAAGTTCTCAGTCTTAACCTCCTTGTCATTAGGAGCAACACAATATTGTGTTGAATTGGGTTCCCTATTGCATTGTGATCTCAGTAGCATCCCCAGCTCTACCTAACAGATGCCAGTAGCATTAGTATCAACCATACCTACCTCTTTTTCCTAATTACCAGAAGTAAAAATAAATAAATAAATAAATAAATAAATAAATAAATAAATAAATAACAATAATGTATCCAAACCCAGATATCTCCCCACACGCCCACATGGCATTAAGATGAAACCTGTACATGACTCCTGTATTTCTGATAACATCTCTACTACTTCTCCCAAAATCCATATCACAAGTGGCCAGCTTCTAATATATATTATGAGTTGATAGAGTTATTTATTGCAGAGATGAAATTAGGGAACACTCTTTCTTATTAAGTTTAATAGCCTCAAGATAACAATAGAGAGAGAAATGAGTAAAATTGAAAGAGAAAATGAGATGGAGAACAAGGACACTCAGACAATTAGTGGGTAGTGACCAAACCAAAAAAAAAAAAAAAAAATGTAATTTTGGGTGGACTGTGAAATTTACTGTAAGTATATAGATTGGAAAACTATTAAGTTTATAAAGTTACTGCATTGCCAAAAAAAGAATGACTGGTTGAAAAAATTCACGTCTGCTCAATACTTAAAACAACTCTCTGGCTACCAGCCTGTAGGAGCAGGAAGTGAGTTGAGGACAAGGTGCTTCAGTTAAAGTAGGCACATTCCTTTACATCCATTCCACATAGGATCTCTGAGAACAATGGTTGGAGGAATCGAGCAGAATCATGACCTAATTAAGGAAGTTCCCACCCTGCCCCTGACCATCTTTCATCCCTTGCTTTTAACCAAGGACTGTGGGCTATTTCCAGGCCGTTCCCTTTCTAATTAAAGTGCCCCATTGTTTGTTTGGGGTGAAGGGCAGATAAAATTTGCCTTTCAAGTTCATAGGATGCTGGAATAAATGGTGACACACTTGGACCAGATTCAGAGGCTTTCTTGAGCCCAGGATTTCTGGATTTACATGCCTTGATTGGATGGGTTGAACACTACAGTGGCTGAACAAAGTTTAGACTTTCCTACCCAGCTAAGGATCTAGTTTGTTTCTATGGGTAATGGGACAGAAGTCAAGGGTCATTTTGTCAATGAACAGTGAGACTGACACACAATCACTCAAATATCCACACGGACACCCAACCTTTATTACAGTTAGATTAGGGCTGTGTGACAAGTTCTGAACTTTCAAGGATATGAGAAGAGGTACATGATTCACTTCTAAACTAAGATGGTTTAAAGTAGAGACACCTACCTCAAGCTCTTCAAATGTTTTGTTTTCTTTGGATATCGAGGCACAGAAGACAATAATCCAGGATCTTTCTTGAACTAAGTACTATGGTTACAAGTCATATTTGCTACTATAGCACAGACTAATCTCTCTACCCCAATTCAGCTGTCTAAGATTTTCACTATCATTACTGTCAATTATTGAGATGGATATGTCACTGCTATTGGAATTATCTACAATCAGATGGCTGCTGGTATGTAGGTGTATTTAGGGCTTTATAAAAAAAAATCACTAGTGTGTGTCTTACACAGACACGGAGAACATGACTCTGGAATGATCAGAAACCCACAACCTAAATTTCTTATGAGAAATGTGCTTCTGACAGTGCTATTATCCTTGATATTATATCCTTTGGGAACTGAAAGATGTCTTTGCTTTTCTGCACAGTATTTTAAAACCACAAGCTCCTTCCACATTTAACTATGCAGGTGTTTTTCCTGCAACCAATCAAGACTATCCTCTCCTCACACGAGAGTTCCAATAGCCCCGCTCTTCTGCACTGTGACCTCCATGTCGGTCTCTGCTAGGGGTTTTGGTATTTTTGCTCTTAGGTGGTGTACTGGCTAGTTTTATGTCAATTGGACACAGTGGGAGTTGTCAGAGAACAGGGAGCTTCAGTTGAGAAAACGTCTCCTTAAGATCTGGCTGTAGGAAAGCCTGTGGAGCATTTTTTAATTTGTGATTGATGTGGAAGGACTCAACCCCTCACTGTGTGGGGCCCCATTAGGCTAGTGGTCCTGGGTTCTGTAAGGAAGCAAGCTAAACAAGCCACAGAGCAAGCCAGTAAGCAGGACTCTTCTATGACTTGTGCATCAGCTCCTGCCTTCAAGATGCTGCCTTGACTTCATTCAATGATGAACAGTGACATAGAAGTGTAAATTGAATAAGCCCATTTCTCCCCAAGTTGATTTTGGTCATGATATTTCATCATAGTAATAGTAACCATAACTAGGATATGTAAACAATAAAGTTTCCTTCCAGATTAAATTTACACTTTCCAAAGTTTCCAAAGCCCCATCCTTATACATACAATTATCAACAACAAACATTTAGTCAAGTTTTATACTGTTAGAAAAAAAGGTATCCAAAAATAATAAAGATAGAAACACTTGTAAACATACTTAAGTATAATTTAGTTGTATCACTTTTTCTGGAGATGCATGCATTCTCCATATGAATTTTAATTTGTCTGTCATTTTCTATTAATTTTTTTCTCACACTAGATTTCCAGCTTCTTTCAGGGTAGCTTCATCTGGTTCCTGCTTTGTACTTTCAAGTCAACTTATTGAACACCTATATCCATCTAGCAATGTGCTCTTGATCCTAATATTTCTATTGATGTGTGCCATTCATCATTTTCCCATTCATTCATGAACGGAGCTCATACCCACCCCTCCATTCTATAAGCTGTGATATTCGAAGTGCAATGGAGTCAAGGATACCAGCCTCTCAGATCTAAGACATTGTCTCCATTTCTGTTGCCTCCATTATCACCAGAATACAACTATTTAGACCTTTACAAGTCTTCTGAAATGACCTCCCTACATGTAGTGTTTTCTTACTCAGTGCATTCTTTATATCTCTACAAAATACTATTTTAAAATCAATATGCCATTTTCACTTAAAATGTGTCCATTTTCTCCTGTTGCCTACAGCTCTAAATTTTCCCTTTGTTTCCTAAGATCTTCTTCCTGCCTTTCCTAATTTACATCCCCTTTCTCTTCTGTCTATGGTGTACTCACTGGGTGATACAGTGGCTTGCCAGTTCCTGGCTCCTGAAACAGCACTTTTGCTAATATCTTTGGCTAAATATTGTCGTAGCTGCTCACAGACAGTGTTCCTCACCTTTCAAAACCCATGTCAGTAATTAGTTGTTCATCAAAACTTCTTATGATCTCATTAGTTGGAATTATTTTTGATATGCACTAATTAAAAATCAGCTTTATTATACTGTTGATTATCTACATTACTACTAATTTATAGGCTATTGGGTAGAAAAGGCTAAAATAAAATAAAAATTAAATCCATGAAATGAACTGTCATACAGAAAAGGCCTAATCAGTCTGTTATATAATGTACCATTGGGCTTTCCAGCTTTTGTCCATTCTGTTTTATTCTCCTCACTTTCACCATAAGTGGCCTCTTCTTTTTAGGAGCACCATAACCCATATGACTTTACAGACTTAATACACCTACTTGCTCATTGTGGCATCATGCAATACCCACTCTTAAGCAAGTTATACCTAGGAGTCCTGGCTACTTAGGGTCTGAACGTCAATAAGCCAATGCTTCCCACTATTGATTGCTCAGTTCCTCTGCCATTACAGGACAGCACTGCATCAACTCCGTTCAGCTCAAGAAGGAGCATCGCACAAAATGTATCTTCATGAATATTTTATTCAATTGATTCAAGCAAGATTCCAGAAAGACTCCAATGCCCATCTTGCTTTCTGCATATAGGACAACTTTTGTAAAGACAGTCACATACTTTTTATATCGATAAAGATATAAAAATCCGTCCTTAAGATGAATCCTACATTCTGTGGATTTCTTTAGACAGAATAACACCTCCTTTCATTATCCAGAATCAGAGCATGGAACACGGACTGCCCGAGAATGTCGGTGACTTTCAGTTTAATTATGCCTTGACCTACATCCCAAATGCTCTGATGGAAAAGAACGACAGTGTTGCCCCCATGAAAGCAGCTGTCATAGTCTAGGGTTTTCGATATCCAATGCTTCTTCTCCTCAATGAATTATCTACCAAATAGTTCTAAAAATCAATTCAATACAATTAAAATATAAAATTTTACATGTATTTTTATTCACATTATAATAAAACACTTGGTAAAGTACACTTCATGCTCTTAAATCCAATAGAAGTCACATGAGATCAAGGAACTGAGAATCATAGTGCCATCACATCGATTTCCCATGGAACTAACTGTCCTTTCTCCTCTGGTTTGCAGGGTTCCCCAGGACAAACCACTGCCACATGAACAGGGACTACTGTGCCCTTTACAACTATCAACATCAATAACTTCAGTTCTCTGTTTTCTTTGCATGTCCATACATTATAAAAACCAAACATCTCATTTTAAGAATGCCATAATATTCAGTTTCATCAGTTTTAACTTTTCTTCCCAAATAATTTAAGTTTCTGGATCTTAGCCTTAAGCTAAAGGACTCTAAGAAGCCAGCTGCTCTCTGGGGTCTGTGCTGGCTGAGGGATCAGTTTTGCTTTGTAGCTTCTGTCCCAACTCAATCAGGACATCAAAGAAAAGTTGTCATAGAGCAAGAGGCATTTTAAACCTCAGATTCTTCTTCTAACTGAACCATTCCATTTATACATCTTGGCAGTAGTCATTAGCAGTGAGAATCCTAAGGAGACAACAAAAGAAAATGTGCAAGTCTTTTTTTCAAGAGCTTCTGAAGTGTTGAAAAGTGTTTCTATTTAAAAGCTCCTGACAATGATTGGCAGGATCTGAGAAAACCTCACAAGATGAGCCCCACCCCACTGGGGTAACAGTGAAAGGCTAACACCTAACCCATTCTTACAGCACTTGGGAGATTATAAGCTAATTGTTATTTTGTGGCCCCTCTCAAAGGCCACAGATGAAAATGACAAAGCACAGGTCATCGCTGAGTACCCCGTGAAGGCTGCCTACTCTCCACAAATGGGAGAAGCATAATATACCATATAAAACTGACACAATAAAGCAAGGGGAAACATGTATTGATTGATTGAGTGATTACCAACAGACCCATTAGGCCAGTGTCTTCCGAAAAATCTTAACACTTAAAACCATTTTTAAAAAGTCAGAGAGGTGTAATTTAAATTTTAAGGAACTTAGCAGAGGTGTATATATCCATCCAATTTTCTGCAGACAGAAAATACAGAGAGAAATGGAAATTACAGCCAATTCAGAATAGACATAATGAAGCCCATTTACATTTGATGTAATAGATGTTTAGAATATTAATGATATACATAACAAAATCGGAGCTACTGACAATGAGATTAAATATCACCTTTGAATACAACATCTACTAAATTATAAATATAAATAATCATGAAAAAAATAATCAAAAAATTTACCAGCCAAGTAATTGCACTTTAGGCCTTAGACAAATTCAGTTAAGCTTTTCTGAGTAAGTAATGCATAACTGTGATTCCCCTAAGGAACTATCTGCAAAGTTAATTCTGAGTAGCAAAAGTTGGTGGTCATTATCATCATAGCTTGGAGAAGGAAGCAAAAACGGGTCTTTGACATTTATCATCAAAGTAGCACATGAATGTGTGAATCATTTGTCTTTATCCATCTTTATGTAGTAATCAAGGAAGATGCCTTTCTGAGTCATTTGGTTTGTCAACCAGGCAAATGTACATTTAATCTAAATGAAGAAAGAAATTACTTGGAAAACAGAGAGTCCAAGAAGATGAAAAACTCACACATGCTCAAGCAGCTAGATATCAAATGTTACGTTATAAAATATATGCCTAATCAGACAAAGAGAAAAGAGCCATTCCTTCACAGGGGACAGTTATATTTAGGTACCAGGTTAGTGTTGAGATATATTACAAAGGTTCTAAAAAGCTTTGTAAAGAAATTGAGTGGTAGATTATAAATTATACTTACTTAGAATTGGTTTTTCTATGTAAACAAAAATCCACAAAGACTGATATGTGCTGAACACTGACACTGTGTAAAGAAAAGGTCACAGGTTAGAAGCCCTGATAATTAAAATGTGTTTAGAAACATCTTGGACTCATGCACACTGAGAATAATAAAAACTGACTTCTACTGCAGTTATGTAATTCCTTTAATTATTATCTCACAACAGACGATATTTGTTTTTCTGTCTCATTTTTTCCTTGCTAACCTGAGTCACAGGCCAGATTCTCCTCCTCCGTAACTCTACAGGGGTTCTTTGATTGGTGTCTTTTTGCAATTCTGTTTGGCATTTTTAATATGGCTTATCCTCTTGGTACTCGAGATACCTTCCCCTCACTGAGTCCCTTGGATCAAGAATAGTCTTATTAGCAGGAGAAATCTAGACGTATTATTGATTTGAATTGATAGGAATTATATATCTATTTCATAAACACTATGAACTTCTTTGAGGGTGGATGGTATCATTTTATAGTTTAAACTGTAATCCATGAGACACGTGGCAACTCTTCATAGGTTTAAGTGGATGGATACAAGGCTTCATTGATGCCACTACAAAAACAACTTAACACAAATCAATTGCAATATTCTTTCCATTATAGTCCAAGATTTCTGAAAAGCAAAGCTGAGTTTCAATACTGGCAAACAATAATAACTTTTTATCTAAGAAATATAATTCTTGAAATAAAATATGCTGTGTGCAGGCATATACATGCTTGTGTGTGTGTGTATGTGTGTGTGTGTGTGTGTGTGTGTGTGTGTGTGTGTGTGTTCTAGTTGATCTACATAATGTCCACAGTAGATGGAAGAGCCAGACAAAATTTACCTCTGAATAAACACTAACTAATGTCATAATCTGTGTCACACCCCTCTCCATTGATTTGTATGACCTTTCTTAGAGAGTTCTTGAATTTTTAGAAATACTGAATGCTTGAATTTTTATTTTATTTATTTACATGTCTCTGTGTGTATATACATTAGTGTATGTGCCTTTGTGAGTGCAGAGACATGGAAAGGGTGTAGGATCCCTTGGGGTCAAGTTTCTGGTGTCTGTGCGATTCCTAGCTTACTACTTGGATGCTGGGATCCAGATTCTTATCCTTGTGTTCATGCAAAAGAGATTTTAATGGCTATGCCACTTCTCCAGTCCAGAACTTTCATTTTCAATGAAAAAAATCACAAATGCATAAAATCAAGTATGTTTTGATAGGTTTGTTGTGTTCAAGAGATAGCAACTTCTATGCTCTCAACTATGGAACTGATAATGGTGTGTTAGAACTGGAAAGCAGTAATAGAAAATAGGATATTAATTATCATAAAATATTAATGCCTTTGATTCAATGGAGCTGTTAATTTATTGGACATGGAGATGAAATTTAGAAGAAAAGCATAATGAGATCATGTATTCAGGCAAATACAATTTATTTCTAATATGTTCAATGTTATTATTTGCATGGCATATTTGTCTGATGGGCACACAGTCTTGAATTATAAGACAGTAATTCCTTTGTATTGTTTTTTCTATCTATTGGTATATTGCCTCCATGTATATCTGTGCATCATATGTGTGTCTGATGCCCCCAGAGAACGTTAGATTCCCTTGAATTGCAGTTACATGAAATTATGGGACACAATGTGGGTCCTGGGAATCAAACCCTGGTCCGATGGAAGAGGAGCAAGTGCTGAGTCGTCTCTCTGGCCCTGTAAGTCAATGGGTCATGACGCATGTTTCCTGAACCAGTGCCTAAAGCAGTCCCTGGGCGATTGTTGCCACTGCAAATTCTCAAGCCCCCAAAGAGGCCCAGAGAATCAGAATAGCTGCAAACCGTTAGCATGAAGGTACCCTCCTGGTAACTCTAGTTCTTCTTGGGTTTGAGAAATAGCATACCATGTTATCATTTTTAAGAAGCAGAAAGTTGCAAGGTAGCTAGGTCACTAGTCTATTTTGCATTTGAATAAACAGTAAAAACATTATTTAATATTACACAGATTCATAAATCACAAAAATCCTTCAACTGCATTCAGCTTGTGTGGTCTTTTAATATCACTGTGAAATGGACAGGAACTTTCATTCTTAAGACTGAGTTTGCCAGATATAAACAAATTCATCAACTTCATAATCCCTTTTAATGGGAGAGCAGGATTTGAATCCAATCTTCAGCTAGTAAAATATGTGAGTTGCAAATAAGTAAAGGCAGAGACAAACAGGATTAATAGTGAGTCAGACTGCTTAATGTTTTTAATAAAATACTTTCTATTTATTTATTTACTTTTTATTATGAAGCTATCCATTGGAATCAAAGCAATGTTGTCAACTTTTTAAATGTTAAATTATCACTCAATATGCTTAAAAGTCTTTGAGTGAGTTTACACTGTATACCTATAATATAAAAAGATATTAAATTTGATCTCTATCTTTACTCAAATTGGTAAACCAATTCTACTATATAGAAAAGATCCTGTTAATGAGGATTCCCCAATAAATATAAGAAACATTTATATTTGCTTCTATTTCAAAAAGCAGTTTGAGGACATAAATAGCTTCACAGAATTCAGTTTTGATAAACTCATGGAAATGATTAAATTTATGAGAATTAAATCATTTAGAATGCAATTATCTAATTAACAGTTTAGAGAGTGTTATATGCAATTAGGCCTGCTAACCTACAAATGACTGAGAGGAATAGTTGGAGCTTCAACTGAGAGTCCCAGGACTCTCCCTACCTCCACTTACGATCAAGAAACATCAGCAGTCGACATGTGTAGTCCTGATGTATTCCATCAAACAGACACGGCCAACCTAATGAAGATGGTAGTTGTTTTGCTGGGAGGACTGTGTTCTTTATTTCTTCCCAAACTTCAGGTTTTTACCAGTCAATTTGTTCTGAAACAAATTATATCATGACCCAACCTCTTTTATGGGGTTCTTTATGATTTTAAAAGTAGAATTTGAGGATGTTTAAAAGCTGACACATTTTCAGTTCAGATTGACACTGCTCAAGACATAGGCATAAATGATGTTTGTTCAGAAAATCATTTCACAGAAACTGTGAGAATTCTGATATCTATAGAAATATTAAAGAAAAACGTGGGAAAACATATTTCAGATGGTTGCAGATGTTCTTCAATCCAATAGCATTTCTAGAAAAAGAAAAGATGTGTGTGATGTTTCCTTGAATGACATTGAAGGACAATTAAAGATTCTACCAAGGATCTCAGACGAGGACATGAGAATGTTCTCTATCTGTTCTACGTGTCCATCATTTCAGTGGTGAACAACAACAATAAAACATGTTTTGCCAGTTGTGTGGGGGTGGAGAACTTTGAAATAATCATTCTTTAAATGACTTTTAAAGATTAATATATTTCTTAGGTCATTTTTCCTTAATACAGGGTTCCAGGAGATACATCAAGGTAAAATACACATGAATTTGAAACACGTCTCAAGAGATAAGAGTTTGCACTGCTCATGTAGAGGACCATAGTTCAGTTCCAAGATTCATGTCAGGTGACTTGCAACTACCTATAAGTCCAGTGTCAGGAGTAGTAGAAGCTTCTGGCCTTTGATGGCCACACTAATATGCACATATACATATACAGACATGCATACATAAAGTCAGAGTAAAATATATCTTTAAAAAACTGAATGTCTTTTCATAAGGTGTATTCACCATACCCAGGTGGAAAACAAAATATTAGCAGCAATTTATTGACAAGCTCAGACGTGAGGGGATTTTCACAAGCAAAAGAATTCCTTTACTAAAAGTTTAAATAAATATGTAATTCTATCTTAAACACATGTAAAAAGACAGAATGGCAGTTATACAGTCTAGCTACTTTTCATATTACATTACCTTGAATGATGTCCCAGTTGACAAAGTAGGAACATTCCAACCCAACATAGAAGAATATTATATCACTAAAAAGTGTTTGAAGTTGATGAAGCAGAATTATAATATAAATCAGATTGATTTTTGTCTTGTTTTATTATTGCCTTAAAATTCCAAGCAGATATGTATGCCGACTGCTTGGGCCAGAGCAGACTATTCCCTCTGTCCCTCCCTCAAGACACTGCTGCAGAGTTCATGGGATATGTGATCCATTTAGAGGTCTATACCGGCTACTGTATAGTCAAAATTATCAGTGGGAAGATAACAGCTCCATCTGGAGACAATCTTGGAGAAAACTATGCAAGGGCTGGAGAGATGGCTCAGGAGGTAAGAGTACTTATGGCTCTTTCAGAAGACACCTGTTCAGATCTCACCACCCACATGGTGGCCAAATTCATCAGTGACTTCTGTTCCAGAGGATCCAATGCCCTCTTCTGGTCTTCAAAAACACCAGTTATGCATGCACTCAGTATACTTACATACATGCAAGCAAAATGTTCATATGCATAAAATAAAATAAATCTTACAAAAAAGAAGATAATCCAAGTATGTGGCTACTTTTAACTCCCAGTGATAAAAAGAGAAGACACAAATTTGCTGCAGGCCACAGAATATGAAGTAGGAATTCAGCTGACTATGATAAAGCTATATACCTGGAAGAAGCCAAAAGCCTTTCCAGAGAATAAAGCCAAGGCTTAAAGAGTCTGGGTGATACCAGCTTTTGAATATTAGCCGTTTCCTGCTATGAATTTCTCGTGTGTTGTTGTAGCGTTTCCATTTCTGTAATGTGTGTTTGATCATTCATTGGACACAATTTTCCCTGTACAATTAAAGTATTTGGATAATATCTCCCAACTGTGCTAAAAGCAGTCACACAGCCAGATTCATAATTTCAGGCCTTTCTGTAATTGTCCTCATTAGCAACAACCAGCCAGGACCTTCTCTGGACGAAAGTATCTTATCTGAAATATTTCCCAGACTTTCTAAGAACTGACTGCAGACAGATAAGCATACAGACTATCTGTTAGTGAAAGCCTGGAGGATGTGTTAATTAAGCTTACCCTTCCTTTCCTTCAAGTGTTATCTCTAGTTCTAGATCTCCCTTTAACAATTAACCCAGAACTAAAGAGCTTTTACTTACCAGGTACATCTATCTGTGACATAGGTTGCCTAGCTACCAAGCAGAGTTGCCCCACCTGACTAGAAAGTAGCAGAGTCAGAAAATGTATGTGTATTTAAACTGGACTGGGGAGAGAGGAAGGGGAGATTAGAAGAGAGGACTAAGGGAACTAGATGGAAGATGGAGAAGAGCTAGATGGGGAAGAACAAGATGGGGAAAAAGCAAGATGGGAGAATTAAGGCATGACTCAGAGATAACAGCAGAAAATGGTAGAGAGAAATTGGGCAAGAAAGGAGTTAAATTCAAGAGCAGAAAAAGAAGTGGAGAGAGAGAGAACTGACTCAGACGAGTAAAGTGAATGGACTAAAGAGTTCCATGTACGTAGATTTACTCATGAACCCCTCTGATTAATTCTTGCTGCTGGTAGCATCTCTCCTGGAACCCTGGGAGAAGACTATAGAGGGGCTGGACCCCAACAGTCTTTGTTACCAACCTATTAAAAGAAAGTGAGGAAATTCATACTCTCGGTAATTGTCTCCAAAGTCTGTGTTTTACTCTGTTCTCAATAATTACATCTGGAGGAGATGGGAATGGAGGGGAGGGGATAAGGAGAGGTGGGGGTGGGAGGGGGAGGACAGGGGAACCCATGGCTCATGTGTAAAATTAAAACACAAATATAATAATAAAAAAATTACATCTATGGCATAGACCCTGGTCAAAGCAAATGGATTAGCCAGTATCAGAGAACAAATTACAACTGTGGAAAGAAAAAAATTTGAAAGGAATTCTGATGTTTTAACTGAAGGTGCCTATTTTAGCTCATGGATAAATGATGATGGATGGATGGATGGATGGATGGACAGATGGATGGACAGATGGATGGATGATGGGTAGGTTAATATAAGGTAGGTAAATGACTGATAGATGATAGATAGGCAGACAGACAGAAGAGACAGGTAAAGTTCTGTGGACATGTTTAGATGTATTTACTGAAGTAAACTAGAAATGATGATACTCCAGTAGCAGTAACCTCACCTACACTCAAGCCTCTGTTTATAAAATATGAGGTTGGACACCTCCAACTGTGAGCAAAGATAAATAAATCACACCTGTATTCCCTCAAATGAGGACATGAAACACACACACACACACACACACACACACACACACACACACACACTTACAGGACTATATGTGTCTCCCATTAGTTAGATCTAGGAGAAATTATATATCAAAATAAATAATGATAATGCCTTATAGTTCACTAAAGTTAATTACTGTGAAAATTAACAAGGTCATTATAAAACATATACGTAGTTATTTAAGGAGGAAACATTTACCATTATATAGTATTAACTATAGAATAGGGGAAATACAGAATTAAAATTTTACTATAATACAATGTCTATTGTAATGTGTGATTCTGGCATAAGACATCACTAGATACTAAAACCAGAGTATGACTATTTAATGAAATAGTATATTCTTAAAATCTAAAAGTATCTCACCACAGAGTCTCATTAATTATGAAGGGGGAAATATTAACATTATGGGTGAAAGCTGACAGACGCCACCTTAACCAAGTGAGCAAAGTCAGTTCACCAGTAATGGGCATCATGTGCCTCCTGAGGACCCGCATCACATTTGTGGTAATTCCTGCTAAAAATGTATAGCCCATTTCTGAAGAAATATTAGATAAACCAAAAAGTGAGGGAAGTGCTCCCAAAGTATTTATCCTGTATCTTTGAAAATGGCAAATTCATGAAAAAGCAATAACGAATGAAAGCTATTCCAGGACAAAGGAGACAAAAGTCACACAGCAATCAGGTATAACAGTGATTCTAGACCAGAAAACAATGTTTTGCTTCCAAGGACATGATTGGAAAAACTGAAAAAAATTTGCATGTTTTGTTTTACTATTATTTACTGTTTATTTTATTGCAATAATGAATTACTGTATTAATGCCAGTTTTCTGATTCAACTGGTCATACATAGGAACATTGCTGAGGAGATACAGAAGCAGTTAGATGTAAATGGGCAATGCATTTGCCCCTATTTCTGGCAATTTAAGAAAGGGAGTTAGAGGTGAGGGTGGTTATTACGTAAGGAGTCCAGAGAAATGTTAGTTACTCACCATTTTTGCAAACTCTCTGTCATTTTAGAGTCATTTCAGAATTGAAAATTAAAATAAAGCACATTCTTCTGATATGATGGACATGTAAAATGTTCTACAGAAAGTGCAGCTGGGTTCCAGCTGTACTCTCCAGGGATGTGGGTACGGTGGCCAGTTTGATAGGACAGGAAGAACAAGAGGCTTATCCTCTCTGTGGATTATCACTGTAATGTATAAAAAGAGCAAAATAAACATTGAATTCAGAAGGGAAAATTGCAAAGGCATGGTAAGAAAGCATCTTGTCATGTGACTACACTTAAACTATTTAAATAGAAGAAGATCATCTCAGCAAACTGAAGGGCACCTCTGAAGTTACCTGGAGAAGGCACTTTACTCAATCATGCAGGTATGAAAGTAAACCCATCCATGGTGAATTTTAAGAGCAAGACATCAGGGGGAGAGAGACATTTCAGTGATACTCTGAAGAAAAACAGATGTTTTACCACTCATCTTCTAAAATGTAGATCCGAGAAAGAAGAAAATGGTGCATTTAACATTATACAAGCTAAATCCTAGAAATTATTGAAATATTAAAGTACTGTGGCCATGAAAATGTAGAGATTAGGTGATTGGGTGAGCATTACTAAAATCTTAGTGGAAATAACTTTATTTTCACTAAGTTCATCAGGCATAAGTTGTCTCATAAGTTAGTATGAAATCTTCACAATATGTAATATACATTTGCTTCCCAGAAGCAATTGTTTATATTTCATGGCAAATCATCGTATATTAACGAGAATACAGATTGAGTCCCACTTTCTACCACAAGTGAATGAAGTTTTAAATCAAATTATTTTTTAAAAGTGTGATCAAGTTAAATAGAATGGTCTAGCACTGGCAAAGAATTATCTTATTTAGAACTATTTGATTAACAGAGAAGTTCACCAAATTCATCAAAAACAGCTGCAGAATTTCACTACATGATGCCAAGTGAAAAAAATTTCCTCAGGTTGAAATTACTTTAAAAATTCAGTTTGCTATTTTTTAATTGTGTGTGTGTGTGTGTGTGTGTGTGTGTGTGTGTGTGTGTGTGCGTGCACATTAGCGCATGTGCCTGCAAAAGCCAGGCAACAGCATTGGATCCCTCTGGAGCAAGAGATAAGTAAGGGTGAGACCCTCAATATAGGTGCTTGGAATTGAACTCATGTCCTTGGTAAGAGCAGCATATGACCTTAACCACTGAGCCATCTCTCCAGTCTTCAAGTGGAGTTTGTTAAGAGAGCAAGGCTATTGGTTCTGCAAACTTTGCATAGCTTAGTTATGAAATATAGAAAATAGTAAAAATTACACTGACGAGCATGTGCGTGGGAACTTTCTGGTAAACTGACAGTGTGTGCTTTCGCGTTGTGTGCATGAGTGTTTGTAGGTGCAAACACACTGCGTATTCATTACCTGGATTAGCACATATACAGAGCTTGCCTACTGGTGTCTGGTACTATTCTAAGCATCAAAGACAAACAACAATAAACACAAACAAATTGATTTAATATTTCCTGAATTTCATCATCACTCATTTAACCCTTTCCTATTGTGGGATATGTAACTACTTCCAACCTTCATTATAATAAAAATACTAAAAGGTGTTGCACATCCATAATTAATGCCATTTCTTGTTCAATCCCTTAAGACATGATCTAGGAAAGTGTGTTAATGCTCGGCTCTTCCTGTGTGTTTTCCCACTGAACTCCACTGTAAGCGTGGAGTTCATGCATTTGAT
Source organism: Onychomys torridus (assembly GCF_903995425.1). Taxonomy (NCBI): domain Eukaryota; kingdom Metazoa; phylum Chordata; class Mammalia; order Rodentia; family Cricetidae; genus Onychomys; species Onychomys torridus. Next base: position 6,990,673 of record NC_050457.1, on the reverse strand, counting down.
ATCCTTAAAATTCATATTGAGGCAAAACTGGAAAATGAAATAACCAACTGTTTGATTAGCTAAATAAAATGTTTCACTATTGAAGTTTTAGTTTATGTTTTTATTATAGCCGAGAGCAGAATTTGGGTTTATTGCACGTTTCATTTATTTTTCTGATTTATTCATATACTTTCTTTATTAGCATATGACACTTTTTTCTTGTTCACATTATTTTAAGCACTCTTTATATGGGTAACAATAAATAATAATCTTCTGACAAGAAAACTTATACTGTATAATAATGGGAAAATATGCAAAGCAATCTTAAAACTAATGCTTGTTGATACATTTTTGTAAACACACGTTGGAGCATTTCTGACATGAGTGTGTTACATCTTGACTTCAAATGGTCCAAGCAGCATAAGCTGAAGAAGGGCAACACTGAAATACACCAGGGAAAATGTCCACTTTTATTTTAAGGTTTTTATATTAAGAAAAGACATGTGTTAAATGTGGGAGGAAACACTTTTACTATTCTTTAAATGTGAAAAGGCCCACTCATATTTGGATGTACATTTTAAGAGGGATACGAACATAAAAGGCTCTTCTAGAGGAAAGTGAGAAGTGGAATAGAGTTTAAAATTAGACCATCTTGGGGAAAGAAGTAGGGCTATTTACCTGGAAAAAATGCAGCATTTTTTCTACCGATTAATATCCCAGAATTGATTTGACTAACTTTGTGATGCTGTCAAGCTTTCAGTGAGTGTCAACTCTGTGAACAGTGGAATTCCAACAGGTGATTATTGCGTGTTTTAAATGATGAAGGAATCAGGGAAGGAAAGAACCACCACATGGGCTGAAATCAAAACCACAGTATCTGTTTACCATGACCTTTCTAATAACAAGGGTTTCCAAACAAAGGAGAGACTGCCACAAGAGATAATGAGCAAGTGTCCAACAGAATCTCTTAATGAGAAGTGGAAAAGAAAGTTGGGAGACAGTGACAAGTGAGCATTCTCCAATCTCTTCAGTAAGGACATTCTTATCTTACAATCTTTGATTTCTCTGGGAGAAAAAGAGCTACTCTTTGTCAGTTACTAATGAAAAAAAAGAAAGAAAGAAATGGGCAAGACAAAATGAGGATCTCAGAAGTCCTCAAAAGTTTTGTGATTTCAGCATGAGATGGTGGGGAGGTTTCAGAAGACGTTGTTATGTACACTGAATATTTGAAGATATATTTCAAACGGGAAACCTGAATGTCAGAAACTCAGATTTAAAATGTCTCTTGGATTAATTTAAATCATTTTATATCATTCTTTGCATTTTAGAATGGAATTATGTATTTGAATGTGATGCTTCGCCAAAATACTGAATGAAGAGAACATACTGATGAAGTACATGTCGTTCACATTCAGCTTTGTGGACGTTCTACGGACAACAGAAATCAAGTAACTATAAGATAACGTTTCGTTATTATTAACATTTATCAGGCTGGCTTGACAGAATGAGTTGTTCTAGAGAATGGGTATAATTGAGATAAGAATCTTTCCCTGAACTTTTATACCTAAGACATTAACTGCAACCATGTCTCTAGCCAAATTAATCAAGCAGATATATAAACTATTTAAGACGTTTGAGTGGGAGAGCCAGAGCAGCTCTTTCTAGGCTCAGTCTGCCAAAAACCGTTGGAGGCGTCTCTATTTCTAATATTAGACACTACAATTGGACCTCCGCCTCCTGCCTCCAGATAACTATTCAGTGGGCCGATTCTCAGCTTATGTGAAGATATAGGAGAACAGAATTTGTGACATCCTGGGCGTTTGCCAGGTTTCAGTGGGTGGTGGGACCAAGGCTGAAGGCCAAGCGACAGACCCACTAGAAACATGCACAAAACATACCCTCACGCTTTTGTTGACTAAAAAGATACTTTTTTTTGATGGTGGGGGTAGTGAGGAAATAATCTAGTTACAGTGTCTCTCCAAGAAAAATAATTCCAAGTTGAGGCTGGTATACTGTGAGGGGGAAAAAACTAAAATAAAAAAGCTTAGCTGTAGTTCATTAACTTTAATTGGTTTTTGTTGCCTCTCCTCAGGTTTCCTGGATCTTTCCGCCATCTCCTCCCCCAACTCTCTGCTTCCCCTTCTTCCACCTCTCGCCTCCTCCCCCTCCAATCTGGCTACCCTCCTTCCTGGCAGCATTTTTAGCTTTAATTTGATAGTAAAAAACTGAATCCAAAGTTACAGAATTCTTCAAATTCAACTTCTTTGAAGAAAAAGAAGTTTTAGAAAAAGAATACCCCAGTGGAGATCCAGAACTACATCAAAGGCACATGTCCCAACACGTGACAAGTGTCCTCGGGACAAAAGGACTGTTCTCCTCAAGAAATCAGCCACTCCTTTACAAGTCACTGGTGGAGCACTTCCTTAGTACCATCACATAGCTGTGCCCCAGAAATAAGCAGAGACCTCAACATGGTCTCCATTATCACCGATTTTCGATGACTGAAAAAAAAAAAAAAAAAACATATAAAAACAAGCAAACAAGCCAATATATTTTTCAAAAAATGTAGATGTAATGAAAGAGCAAAGGGCTTCAAGATTAAAGTTGGTGTGCTACTTAGAGTCGAAAGTCTTCTCTAGGATCTGCACTTTGAATATACCGCAGAAGAACACAAGGATTTAAACAAGGTACACTTTCTTCAGGAAGGGCTTTCAGACAGGGGCAGCATGAACTGCACAAAGAAGGCCAACATATATAGAATATGGTGAATAAGACAGGCATGAGAAGGAGGCCAACCAAAATGAAAACCAGTGAAACAAAGCAGTTAATCGAATACCTTTGTACTCATCCCCTACTGCTACAGACTTACCTGTATTTATGGGTATTCTGCAATAGTCAGCAAATCTGCCAGGCACTAAGCACTTGCCATATTGAAATTTTATGAACAATTAATTCTAAAATCTAATGCTTTTTTAAACTTTGCTCCAGAGTACCTACTCTCTATCATTTCAAAAATTGTTTTACAATCTGGATTCAATTAAGAGGTACTAAATTTGGGCATAAGATATAAAGGAAGATAGGAAACCTATCTTAGTCAAAATAGTTCATTCTTGTATACCAATAATTATCCTACCAAAATTAAATTTAGTTACATGAATGTGCAATTATTTCGCCTTTTATTTCTATTACATTCTTTATGGTTGGAGTTAAGTTGATGCATACATGGTCCATGATATCTTGATATCTTAAGTACACACACACACACACACACACACACACACACACACACTTCTATTTTAATACACACACATAGGAACATATGCACACATGTACTAAAATAGAAGTTCATGTGTGTTGCTCTAAGTGTGTATGTTGTGTATCGCATATTTTAAGACCATGAAAAATATGGCCAAAAGCATTTAATCATCTACATTGTGCTTTTATATTTAAAATGCTGCTTCAGAGAATGTAAAACTATTTTAGATTCACTTCTAACTCGTCAGATATAGAGGTTTACTCCCAACCAAAGAAGAAAATAGAAAAGAATATTCAAATTTTGGTTCATTGGAGTATTTCCATTTTAATTCCAAAGCATACACAAGTTCTAATTTCATTACTAATGTGGTCAAATCTGATGTACCCAGGCAAATGCACCTGAAACTCATATTTACTCACAGAATCACTAAGGGGAGTAGAAGTCTAATTTGGAAGAAAAAAAAAAGTTTGGGGGAAAACAAAGCATGGCAATAATGATTGGGCAAAATATAAATTCCTGAAAGCAAGAGAACTTAATTCTAGTTCTCTTATATGACAAACTGACTAATGGAAAGCTGTTTTACCTTTTGGACCTCAACATCCTCATACTGACAATAAGACTATATTGAATTCACAATTTTAAAGACAATGTAGTGTTTCAATTCAGCTATTAAACTGTTAAGTAGATGCAAAGACTTCCAATAGACAGTTGAATAATAAATCTATATCTATAATTCTCCTTCAGTGGCACCATATTGATGAGAATGTTGATTATTTTCTTCACGAAAAATAGAATTTATATTAATAAGTTGGAGAGGAAGAACAAATGGAAAAAATAATGGGACCACACGATCATAACTGAACCACACAGTCATCACAAACTGTACATTCACAAACTGATGTTTTAACAACATAAGCCCCAATAGACCTTCCCTACTTAAATTATTTATACCAGACATTCTCATCCAATGAGAAGAAAGCTAATTTAAATGTAACATGAGACTCGTTTCCTACAAAATGGCTAGTTCTCTGGTTGAGAGAGTTCTGGAAAGGTCCTTTGTTACTCACAGAATGATTGCCTTTCCAAAATCAGACACTGAAGAACCCATCCCCAATGTGATGGTATTTGGAGATGATACTTTTGGAAGATGATTAAGCTTAGATGAGTCCATGAGGCCAGAGCCCACATAGTTAGCTTACTGTTCATATAAAAGGAAGAACAGAGTGCTATCTCTGCTATTTTAGGATAGACCAAAAAGATAGCTTTTTCAGCAACCCAGGAGGATAGCCCTAACCAAGAACCAAATCTGCCAACTCTTAGATCTTAGATAGGAAGGAGAACTGTGGGAAATAAATAGTTATTGTTACCCTATTCATGGCATTCTGTCTCAGTATTCTAAGTTAACATATACCCATTTTCACATTATTCAATCAGTCACTAGATCCTAGGTCATCCACTCAATGAATGAGTGAATGAATGAATGAATGATGAATATATGAATGAATGAGTGAATGAATAAACATAACCACTTCACAAACTTACGTCAGAGAAAATTCAAAAGAAATAAAAGAAAAAAAAGTATGGCAAGATCTATCCATATGTTCAAAAGTGCAGTACTGGCATTTGAGTTTTGTCTGTAATCAACAGCCTTCTAATTGGACTAAAGCCTGTTCAAGAAGAGAGAGCCCATGTGTAATACTGTAAACCCAGACAAATAGCTATGCTGGTGAGGCCAGGGAACCTGGAGAAGAACCTGCTATTGCTACTTTCCTAAACCACCATGATTCTAACAATATTCTAAATATTTATCTTTATACTTGTAGACAAGTATATGTTGTTCGAATCTTAGATGTTCTTTTAATTAAAAAAAAAAACAAAAACAAAAAACAAAAAACCTAGAGCCAGATATCAGGGTGAAAGCTGAAAGATCAGAGAAGCAGAGCAAGCCACAGCCACCACCTCTTACCTCATCAGCTCCATGAATCCTCTGACTGAAATCCTCTGAGTTCATAACAAAGGATCTCAGCTGAACTGCCTTAGTTCCTGTCTCCTCACACCTTATATACCTTTCTCTGCCCTGCCACCACTTCCTGGATTAAAGGCGTGTGTGCTTCCCAGTACTGAGATTAAAGGTGTGTGCTTCCCAGTACTGGGATTAGAGGTGTGTGCCACCACTTCCTGGCATTAAAGGCAAGTGTGCTTCCCAGTATTGGAATTAAAGGTGTGTGTGCTTCCAAGTGCTGGGATTAAAGGCCTGTGCCACCACTGCCTGCCTCTGTTTCCAGTGTGGCCTTGAATTCACAAAGATCCGGATGGATCTCTGCAACCCAAGTGATAGGATTAGGGTGTGTGTCACCACTGTCTGGCCTCTATGTCTAATGCAGTGCCTGGCTCTGTCCTCTGATCCTCTGGCAAGCTTTATTGGGGTACACAATATATACCACCACAAGTATAACTCTCCCATTCATCATAGAAACTGCTATTGGTAACAGACTGAGACCATCACAGAACACCACAGCAGATCAAGCTGCAGAGAACAACTGACTGTGAGGTGTTCAGACCCGGCTGATAAATCTACAACACAACCCCTACTCCTAGGCTCCAGGAACATGTGGAAGGCAATGGAAGGACAGTAACAGACAGATGGCCAGGAAGTCTGCAGAGTGACTGTGTCTTCTACACTGGTTAAGGAAGCTGCACCTATGAAATTTCAACAATATGGCAACTTAAATGAGACCTTCCCAGTGACAAGGCCAGCAGACAGTGAATGACAACGAGGGAAATCTCACACTGTCCACCCACTGAGATGAAGAACAGTAGCGAATTCCAGCTTCTGAAAGAGGGAATCAGTCTTCTGCAGTAAGTCTCTTAATTATTTATCTAATACCAAACGGTGAGCCTTAAAAACACATTTATTCCATCAACAGTAAATTGACTCAACAGGTTGTATGTGTATGCTTATATGTAGTTATACATGCAGCAATAACAATTAAAGACAAATGAACACTACAGATGACACAGGATGGCGGAAGGAGGACTTAGGTCAGAGGGAGGGGAACAGTGGGAAGGCATGCATGAGGTGATAATAGGAGACTGAAGGTGATCAAAATATATATGTGTTTGAAATGTGATAATAAACCCATTATTTTATGCAAAATTAACAGATGCTTGTGAAAACGAAATAAAAACAGAAAAAGCAACTAGAATTAAAGAGCTAGAGATCAGGAAGGACCAGAGCAAAACAGTGTCTTATGGACATGACAGTACCCCTGCACGCATGGACAAATAGCATGTCTGCATAAGACCTGCAGAAGATCAAACCAATCAACATTCTAGCATGGAGCAGGGATATTCACAGTTGGTGGCTTCTAGAAGAGAAAGATTTTTCTTTATATAAATTGGTCTGGTAGGTTGATCATGCTTCAAGCGATGAGCCCACATCTAGGAGTACATGAGTAGCACAAATTGAACTCAGTGTGCTATTTAAGAGGCAGGGGTGGAAGGGGTTAGGGAGGTGGGTAGTTCATCTAGGAGTTAGGAAGAGCAGTTGAGATGAATATGATTAAATTACAGTATATAAAAGTCCTAAAGAATTAATAAAGATATTATCTTTATAAAGGAGGCTGGCAACTGAACCTTTCTCTTTCCAAAAGATCATTGTCTCATTATCCTTCAAGCGGTATATGGTTTCAAAATTAATGTTCAGTCAGTAACCCTGAAAGAATTTGATGTAAGTCAAATTACTGAAATTTTAAGTAACTGGTCAAATGTCCTAAATAGCCCTCAAACTATGCTTTGAATGAATATGTGTATTCTAAGATTATTTTTTTCCTTCTTAAACTCCTCAACCAGCAAATAGCCCCTGAAACTCCTATTCATCCAAAGTTTTCTTCTTTTGTGCATTTGCTTATGCATTGAATTGAACTTCTGGTTTTATTTGCCTGTTAATGGCTTCTGATCAAAAGGGATTACATCCTTGGACTGGAAGTTGTGATGGTTTCCAGAATGGAGGATGCAATTAGATGATGAAGGTGATAGACTGATTCAAAGAAGGAGTGAACACATTCAGAACATCTGACGTCTGAAGCTAGAAAGTGCTCACGCTCAGGCCCAAGCAGAGGTGTGTTGGAACAATGGAGACACCATTCCTGTCATTCTCAAAGTTACATGTTTATGCATGGATATGGATGGATGGATTTATTTCCTCTACAGCTCTTCAGAGGGCTTGGCCTAGTACATGAGAAGTAGAATTCATACAAATTGTTATTTCCTGGAAGGCTGGTACATTTCTGTCAATATGCCCTTAATATTTGTCCCCACAGAACCACAAACATCAGAACCAGAGTGTGGACACTATTCAAAGCAAATTCTTATCAGTAATTTGATGGCAGCTAAGACTAGTCAAAAGAATGGGGCCTTTGACCTGGGGCTAGTTTTTGGCTCGCTCAGTAACAAATCTTCAGGTTTTTAGGGAAAGTTACTGACAGTTTCTAGATCATCTTACCTACTTTCTGAAAATGGTTAATGATACTGCCCTGAACTGTGGTCCCCCAGGGAGTATGACACTGATAAGAAGACAGGTGGAAGAGTCTGTCCAGTACAGATGTTTTCTGTTAACCTCTTTCACTTTCTCCTTTCACACACAGAGGTGGCTGGACAGCCATGCAAAGGCACCACAGCGTGTATGGAGGATGCATGGACTATTGCTGGCTATAAAGACTGTAGCATTCGTGAGAAAGGCCTTGTTCTGGAGCTCACTGGCTCCATTTTTCACATTTACATCCACAAAGCACATGCTGATCCTTTATTACCTGAAGAGCAACAATTCATCCCAAGGCTTTTTCAAGACATCTTTCTTTTTCTTTAACCAACTTAACTAATCTTTCAAATGTGTTATACACACTCTTCCTTTTACAGCTGGTATTATAATTCTTTCATGATTTTTTATTTTACTTTTTGAGATATGATATAATTATATCATTTTTCCTTCCTTTCCTCTCTCCAAATACTGTCATACATCTACCCTTGCTCTCTTTCAAAATTATGGCCACTTTGTTTTTATTAGTTTTTGTTATAGACATACATCTATATGCATATATATTGCTTAATACAGAAACACAACTTGTTCAATCGATATAATAGTACTTGCATGTATGTTTTCAAGGCTGAATGTTAGCCAACTATTCATAATAAATATAATTATGTATATTCATGAATATATTTAAGGAATTGCTCTATGTCAAAGCAAGATACAACTTTTCTCACAAATACTTAATATTAGAATGCTTTTAATGTAAAATAAAGCCCCCCAAATACTCTCTGGACAATTCTCTAAAATACTGTAAAATCTAGTGAGTGTTAGCCACATACCCTGGCTGGCGTAAAGGGGTTCCCTTGCAGAGACAAAGGCTCTTCAAAACTTCCCACGTGGTTTACATTGTTCCCATCTTGTTTTAAAAGTCCTTCCTGGAGGACACTGAGGCTCAGAGATAAAGGGACTGAAGTCAGACTATAGGAAAATGCACAGGAAGGGGCCAGAAATCCATCATTCCTCCAGATGAGATATTGAACTTCTGATTAACGATCAAAATAAAAAATTCAAAAGGTCCCACAACCTTCCCAGAGCTCACAGCCCAGGGATTTCTGAGGAGGGCCTTTCTCCCTCAGATAACACAAAAGGCCAGTGTGCCCATGAATGGAAGAATGTGGCTTTTGCAGGACTGGAGGGGGTTTCAGTGAAGAGATGGCATTTGAGCTAGGTCCTACTGCGTGAGTGGGAGTTTGCTGTGCACAGAAAGGAAGGAAGGGCACTCCAGGAAAAGAAACAGCATCTGGGACAAGACAGAGTTTCAAAGAGTGGCATATTCAGAACACAGTGAGACATGCCTTGTGGCTGAAGCGTAGGGGGCACGTGGGAGAGGAGAAGACAGGAAGATAGCAAGTTTTAGAGGAAAGGCTGGGGAGGCTTTGTGGATGATAAGCACCACCCCAACAGGCTTTGGGGATGATGGACTAAGGCATTTGCTAGCACCACCTTGTGCTTTCAGAGATGTCCCCTGGAAGTTCAGACAGACTAGAATCTAAAACCAACTGATATCCAGTTTCCAGAAAAGTAAGCAAGTAGATGGTCTTGATTGCCGTGCATGGAGAGGTCACGCATGAACATTCTCTAACCTGTGGGACTCTCTGATGATGATTTAGAAGGAAGAATACATGTAGAACTGTTGAGTTGTCCCTAGAACAAGCAGCAGCAGTCAGGACAGGGCTCGAAAATTTAGAGACACTAAAGAGGGAGTATGATTGGCTACAGTTAGGAAGAGAGAATAAGCACAAAGCCACATCTTCATAAAGCTCCAGCATTGCTTGACCAGGGTGCTGTTAGCGGAGATGAGAGGGTGAGAAGAAAAATGGATTTCTGGAGTTGATACCTTCATTTGCATAATACATTCCCACAGGGAAAGAAACATCATAACTATACAGAAAGGCTAAAGACATTTTGTCCCTCCCTATTTTTCTGGTGTTTTGTGTATGTGCTATGATGTACTTGTTAATGTGGGTATGTGCATATGTGCTTGAAGGTGGGCATATGCATGGAGGCTGGAAGTAAAGACCAGGTATCCTTGAAGATTTAGCTTTGTGTTTATGCGTATGTGTGCATGTGTTCCTGGAGGCCAAAAGAGGGTGTAAGATCCTTTAGAATTGGAGTTAGGAGCTGACTGGTGAGTGCTGGTAATCAAACTCAGGACCTGTGGAAGAGCAGCAAACATTCTCAATAGCTAAGACATCTCTCAAGTCCTTTAGACAATTGACATCAGGTGTCTCTACTCAATGACACATCACCTGTGTATTTTGAGACAGTTTCTCTAACTGAACTCAAAGCGCATCTGTTCAGTTAGGCTGGCCAGCCAATGAGTTTTAGGGATCCACCTGTTCTGTGCCACACCCCCCTCCAATACTAGGGGTTGCAGGTGCACATGGCTGTGGCTGGCATTATATGTGGGCTCTGGAAATCTGAACTCGCGTCCTCATGCTTCTGGTGGTAGGCATTTGATTGACCCATCCATCCCCTTAGCCCTTCTCCGCTTCGCAAAGCTTCCTTGTCCTGATCTGTTAAGAAAGCGTCAATGTCATTGCCCCGTGCAGTCAAAGATTAAACACAAAGCACATGGTGGAGGCAGAGACTCTCCAGATTTCAGATATGCAATCGGTGAGGTGTCTCTGCTACAATTCCTTCCCTAACCATTTATTAAAGCTTCTATCACAGTGTATTGAAATTTCCTTTTTCTACCTCCAGATATAACAGGACTTTATTCTAAATAGTCTTGGTATGATTTAAAGAAATAGACATGGTTGGTTTTGTTTTGTTTTTTAATTATCCTTTAATTAGCAGTATTTCCTTTGAAATTATTGTATTTATTTTCTGATGTGCTATTTATACTAACTATTCACATTTGGAATGTCCAGGGTCAACTCAGCCATTTGTTTCTTCTTCTGAATTCTCCCAAACCCTGTGGACAGCTCCAGGAGTATTCCAGCCAGCTCAGACACTAAGACACTTACTGAGAAGATGTCCTAGACATAGGCTACTGTGTCTAGCCAAGGACTGGGAGAGACAGGTTACTGGCAGATAGCAGCGATGTCCTGCAGAGCCCCAGGGAGCAGTGAGAGAGAGGACATTGGCCTCATGTGATGACAGCAATATTAGCCAGGAAAGGCAGACAGCAGTAAGTAGAATATAGGTACACTATCATTGATTGCTTTCAGTTTAATAGAAACATTTTTGTTTCAGCAACTTGTTATGTAGATATTTATGATTGTAATTGCCATCTTAAAAATAATGAAAGCCTCTCTCTCTCTCTCTCTCTCTCTCTCTCTCTCTCTCTCTCTCTCTCACACACACACACACACACACACACACACACATTCTTTCAAGCATATAATCAAAACTAAGTCATTTTAAGGAAATTGTTTTAAAGCATGATTTCTTTCTTCCAATTATACAAACATAGCAAGGATTTTCTCATGACTTTTTAAAATTATTTTTATTATTCCATTTTTAGATTCCTAATTAAATCAGGGGGCTTTTTACAAAAGCGGGTTTCTGAAAAACCTCCATTATTTGCTCTTCCTAAATGTTTTCCATTGCAAGGATTAGAGGTGACAAGTCACAGTCGGTTTATCTCCTACGGTTTCTTCTAGCACATTGTCAACTCCCCTCTCACCCTCATATGCACACCCCCTGCAAAGTCACCGCATATGGGACAGTGTAAAGGCTGTGGGTAAGTGACACCATTAACACAGTGTGGTGGCTTTGATGTGGAGCTCTCGGCAGGGTTGCCAGAAGAGTGACAGACTCCCTCTCTAATGCAAAGACTATTTCCCATCTACCGGCTTCCCTTCTAATGGTCTCTTCTTAGTATTAGCGGCACAAAGCTGGCAGGCATCATGGCTGCAAAACCCACTTTCTTGGGATTAGCTTCTTACTCTGTGTTCCTATTTTCTGTATGCACCAAGTTCTTATAAATACAAATTATTAAACTACTGGAAAGCGTAAGAGGTATCAAAAAGAAGCCAGTGATTTTTGTCTGGGTTCAAATGAAATTTGTATTATATCCTACACCACCAATCCCTTACCCATTTGCTGAGGCATGTGAATCTAAAAACTGTTTTTTGTTTTGTTTTGTTTTTGTTTTTGTTTTTCAAATTATCTGTGGTCAATGCAATCCTAGTCTCTGCACACTCGTGTCCCAAAAGTTCAGTTTTGCCAGTTTCTAGTCCTTGAACAAAATATTAAAGATTAATGTGAAATCTTATATCTAAAACCTAAATTGTACAGTGGTCGAAGAGCAAGAGAGTAAGCATCCAAAGCACTTAGGATAATAAAGTGGATTATACTATGAAAACAAAGGACAAGTTAACCAAACAACATTTAACCATAGGTTTGAAACAGAAGCCAAACTACCCACAAGAGTGAGAATACTTGATGTGCAAGACTCTGTTAAAGGAGACTTAAAAGAACAAAAAGTACCCTTCGTTCCCCTAATTAACTTTGAAGAGTCTAATTAAGGGCAACATAAAAGCTTGAGAAATGCTGGTTATTAGGCGTGTACTTTACATTGATCAGTGAGATGGTATTCTTGTAAACAAAGATGCTAATTTCACCCAGCCCGAAATAAACTTCTCTGCAAATATCTCACAATATAATCATGCAGTACCTTGGGAGCAGAACCCTATCTAGTGCAGGCTGCCTCTTGAGGTTACTAATTCTAGGCATTAATGGCACTCGATTTGAAGATGCAATAGAGGAGAAAGAACATTCTGGTAATGTGTGCATACACCACTCCTCATCTCCTTTCTCTTGTCTTTAACTTGACCTCAGCATCCCAAAGAACTGACCATTTCAATCCTAAGTGTGCAGAGTTTCATCTCTAAAACAGAGGCAAGTAGGACAACATTTAAGAACATTTGTACCTAATGAAAACACCACCTCCACATGATTGTAGAGTCCCAGGCTTTGCTGTGGCTTCAATAATATCGTTTGGGGTTTTAGATTTTAGCTTTAGCACTCAAATTTACAAGGAAGAAATAGCATTTCTTTGTAAAAAGGATTCTGACAGTAGTGTAAAGACAGGTACAATACTAGAAGGGGTGATAAAATTATGATTTTTATCTTGTTTCCCTTGAGTTACTCTAAATGGAGTGAATATTCATCCCAGAGTCAAAAGCTTTGACTTCTGGGAGCTAGCTGCACATTTGGATTCAGTGAACAGCAGTGTTTCATTAGGAAATGCAGATCAGATTATCTTCTGAGACGTGTTACCAGGATGCTGCAAAGAGATCACTTTGAAGAGCTGTGTATTTCTTGTGAATAGGGACTTTGGATTTTTATTCCCCCAACACTAGTGTTTAGCCCCAGTGTGTGTGAATATAGACAATTGTGGTGTGATATTGTGGTCACCCCAACAGGCATTCCTAGTGTCATTTCATTTTGAATCATCCAGGGGCTGAAGTGGCTGGCCTGTGCAGCCTTACAGTGGAGTAGACACGCTGGGAAAACTAGCCCTCTAGCTGGGGTTAAAGTATGGCTTCTCCCTTACCCTGAGACTTTGATTCAAACATCTACATTTAAAAAGACAGTCTTCAATAAAGATATCATTTAATAGCCTTGAGGCAGAAGATTGGAGATTGTAGATTTTTGAAAATATATTTTGACATACAGAAACATTTAAGTGTTGCACCCTGGTGGACTCTCCAGAAGTGACTGTCTGAGCTTCCCCTAAAACAAACCCTGGAGAGAAGGCTTTGCCCAGGCTCAGAGACCGGAAACTTCTGTATCTGGAGAAACAGCTCAGTGTAGAAGTTACAGGTCACAAAAATGACAGAGAAAAAAATCACAGTGAAAGATCTATGCTGAATAAAGTACCCAAGAATTATCAACAGAGTGGTCTGGGACTACCGTTCTGAAAAAGGCACCTGACTATATTTAGATGCCCTTTGCATCACTTTAAACCATATACATACACAGTCCATCCAGTCTACAAAACGTCGAACTTTTGTTTGAAAAGTAGCAAAGAATAGTGTACAAATACAGTGAAGAGGCAGGAGGCCCTCCAGAAAACTGAACTGTCAAGCCCTCTTCTTTAAGTCCAGGTCTGTAATCAAGCAGCTTTCAAGTGAGTATGAGGACAGTATTATATCTATAAACACTGTATTAGACTGCCCCAAACTCTGGCTATCCTGAGGGTCTCTGCTTCATACCCAGTCATGTCAGTCTTCTTCTGTTCTAATTGCTTCCTTGTTTAGGTGAGACAATAGGATCACTTTCTGGAAAGGACCACAGGAATGTATGTTAACTATATTAAATTTTCTGAACAAATATTAACAAGTATGAATGGTAGAATGCATTCATTCATATCCATTGTCAAGTGTGTTCAAACATCACCTGAGATATTGTAAGCTGTGATCATGGTTTTCAGGGATGTTTGCTTCTTCATATCCCTAACCCGTCTTAAGAATTGCCTCCAATAAACGCAGTAGAGACAAAAACTGGTTATCGGGTGAAAAGAGGGCCAAACACGAAGATTTCAATAGCCCTTGATTAGGCAATCCTCTCTAATACAGCGTGGGTGTCTCAACATGTTTACCTGAGACATTGGGCCACCGTCCTTTGATATGCTCAGAGGGCTCCACATGCCCTTACCTGCAGAGAGTAACTAAGTTAGTGGTAATTGGTGGTTTCTTGTCAAACAGTTAGTGTTGTAGGAAGCCTGTGATGACTGCAGCACAGGTAGGAAGGCTTACTCAGCAACATGTGTATTTATTATCCTTTTTCTCTTCTTACTGCAAAAGTTGTGTTGTAAGGAAAACATAGAGCACAATGGGAGAGACCACTCAGAGAAGAGTGCTTGCTGTGTAGACCTGAGTTTGAATCCATAGAACCAATGCAAAAACTGCTGGACGGTGTACACCAGCAGCGCAGTGCTGGCCTACAAACAAGTGGATCCTAGGGATAGACTGACCAACCAATCTAGCAAAACAGTGATTCCCAGGTCCAGGGAGAGACTTTGTTTCAAAAACATAGAAGTAAATGAATAAAACATCCCAATGTCAACCTCTCACCTCCATGTGCACTTGCACAGGCAAACACACACACACACACACACACACACACACACACACACACACACACATCAATGTTAATTAAGATAAAAAATTGGGGAAGAAATATGGTAAAGAATTCCGAAGGTTAATGATCTGTGGATCTGTATTGAAAACCATTCTTGATGCATTATGTAGTTGTTGATCTATTTTTAAATTACACTCTTCCAAGAGAAGAAGCAGTTCATTGAACTAATCCTTGTCAGAGGTTCTAGTATTAAATGAGAGGGCATAGAGCAAAGCTCTGTGTTCTTCTTTCTATAAGAATGAAATTGCTGGGGCCACATTCAGTGGCATAGTGACTAGTATATAGAGGGCATGGGTTCAATCCCCAGTACCACCCAAATAGATTTACATGTGAAAATCTTGTATTTTCTTCACTTTAACAACAGATTTAGTACATAATCTAAATTGTAAAATATTAAGGAGTCTTGAGGAGATTACTACTATGAGTTGAGGGGTATTGGGGACCCAACGGGATGGATGTGAAAAAAGCAGGGGAGTCAACAACAACAACAACAAAAAGTTGAACCAACACTGCCTGGATGGCTGGGAACTGAAGACTGGCTAGCCCAAAGACCTAGGGTAGAACAATCCCAGCTGGGGAAAAAAAGAAAAAAAATCTATGAAATGATTCCTAGTGATCTATACTCATAGATTGGTGCCTTGTCCAGTTGTCATCAAAGACTTCCTCCTGCCTCAGATGGGAGCAGGTGCAGAGATCCACAGTAAAGAGAAAGTCTAAATTGGAAATTTCTATGGGGTCCCTCTTCTCAGAGATGGGCGAACCAACATGGAAGATGAGGAGAAAAAAATGTACAAGTCAGAGGGAATGGAAAGGACCAGGAGAACATGGCCCACCAAATCAACTAAGCAGGGCTCATTTGGGCTCACAGAGACTGAAGGGGCAAGCACGGAGCCTGCATGGGTCTGCACCAGGCCTCTGCAGGTCCTCTGCAGGTGTGTTATGGCTGTTAACCTGGCATTTTTATGGGACTCCTATCAGTGGAGTCTGTGTATCTCTTACTATTTTGCCTACTTTTGGGACTCTTTTCCTCCTATTGGTTTGCCTTGTCCAGCCTTGTTACAAGGGCCTTCATCTTGTCTTGTATTGCAGTTAGAAGTTTTCCTGTGTCCTGCCTGGTCCCCACAGTCCCACAGCCACTTATAAAATAATCACTCAGAAGTTTATATTAACTATAACTGCTTGGCTATTAGCTCAGGCTTATTACTCACTATCTCTTACATTTAAATTAACTCATAATCCTATATGTTTAGCCATGTGGCTTGGTGCCTTTTCTCAGTTCAGCCTTGTCATCTTGCTTCCTCTGCGTCTGGCTGGTGATTCCTGACTCAGCTTTACTCTTCCCAGAATTCTCCTCATCTGCTTGTCCTGCTTATACTGTCTGGCTACTGGCCAATCATCATTTTATTTATCAACCAATCAGAGCAACACACATTCACAGCATACAGAACGACATCCCACAGCATTGTATCTTGTTTCATCCTGTTTGGTTGTTGTCTCTTGTAGGGCTACTCTTTTCTAATGGGAGACAGAGCATGACTGAATTCAGGGTGGCTAACTGGGAGGAGTGAAGGAGGTTGAAACTGTATTGAGTATGTATTGTATGACAGAAGAATCTACTTTTAATTAAAAAAATAACTAATGCCATGTATGCTAATTAAAATAATAAAAGTGAAGTCAGATATTCTTTCAAAACAAAGTGAGAAAAGAACAACAGCCCAGTTTTCCTTCTCAGTGTTCTCCGATGTATCTGACACATGACTATTACGATGTCTTACTTACTCAGCACGGATCTAATGCTGCCAGAACAGTTGTCCAATCACAGTCCTTCCTAAATGCCACTATGATGTGACATAAAGTCAGTAGATATGAACATGTAGCCATCATTGCCTGCCATGGTAGAAGGAAATTCATGAACAAGCACACACACACACACACACAAAGAGAGAGAGAGAGAGAATCTCATACTAAATATGTATATAAAATATCAATTCACTTTTCAGAACAATTTTTAAGTTTATAGCAATATTGAGAGAAAGGTGCAGAGGTATCCCATATGTTATCTGTGCTTCCATATGTAGCATTTCCTTTACTCCTCCCCTCATCTCCTCCCATAGCAGAGTGGTGCATTTATTACAACTGAGGAACCTGTGCTGACATGTCATCATCACTTGTAATGTACATTAGGGTTCACTTTGGTGTCGTGTATTTTCTGTGTGTGGAAAAGAGTGTAAATGCATGGACCCGCCATGACATTATCGTGCATAGTATTTTCAATGACCTGAAATCCATTGTTCCTGCCTGTTCATCTCTCTTCCAACAACTTCTGGGGAAACACTGATCTCTGTAATATCTCCTTAGTGTTTTCTTTGTTGGTTAGTTAGGTGGTTGGTTATTTCTTTAGATAGGATATTCTATAACTTACCAGATAGCACAGGAGACCATTGAATTTTTTATTTTGTCTCCAACACCCAAGTGCTGAGAATATAAGCATGAACCATAATGTCCAGACCTCAATAATTTTGGCTTTTGCAGAGTTCCACATAGTTGCAATTAAATAGCTCTCAGGCTGAATTCTTTGATTCAGTAGCATAGAAATTTAAATTTTCTCTGTATCTTCTCAAGGCTTTAGAATCAGTTTTTAGTGATTAAAAAAAATTAGTTCTTTACCTAGTTGTATAGTAGTTTATTTAACTGAATACTGGGAGGCATCTGGTTATCTTCCAAGTTTTGGCAATCATGATTAAGACTATTAGAAACATCCATTTACAGGTTTGTATAGATAGAATTTCCAATTCTGCTGAGTTAACACAAGGCATATAATTAGTCGATCATATAGAAAGAGTATATTTAGTTTTGTAAGCAACTGAATGTAAATTTAATAAACTTAATAGTTCTTACATATGTCATACTCTTGGCATTGACTACATCTAAAAGGTTATTTTACATCATGGATATTTCCTCCAATATTACATTTTAGGTGTCTTACACTTTTAAATTTTGGATTTGATTATGTGATTCATCTTGAATTACCTTAAGGGTATGATTGTGTCTATAGATATTTAATAAATCTATAGATGTTCAGTTGGAAAAGCACCATTCACCTGTCTTTCATCTATTATTTGCTCCTTACTCTTTTGTCAAGGATCAGTTGGCTGATTCTTGTGAACCTTTTCATAGGTCTCTAGTATGTTCCATTGATCTATTCAATTATTTTTTCACATATACCATACTGTTTTGATTACTATAATTTCATAGTAAGCCCTGATGCCATGTACAGAAGTCACCTGCAATACACATTTCAAAGCCTCTATATGAATGAAGGAATGATCTATGATGATGAACTTTAGCCCCTGCTTCTTAGTCTTTCACTGTGGGTTAATTGCTTCCATCCAGGATAGACAGAATAATAGAAGAGAATCAATTTGCAGCCATGAAGCAGAGAGGGGGCAACTCAAACTCAGGAATAGATATGACATCATTGAGAAAATGAGCTAATAAGTTTCTAGAGCTAACCTTTCATACAAGGGAAAGATTGGTACTGAAAAAATGTAGATGGGCCATCACTGGCTTTTGATGAGACTTACCATGTAGCAACTATTCACAGTGATACATCCTAAGAATGGGTTTCAAAATGAATGCAACGGAGAGTCTACACAAATTGAGGGAGATTATGAAGGATAAAAGTACTGACAACATGCCATGTTTTAAAAGTTATTCATTATTAGCATTGTGAAATACCTGAAAAACATTTGTGATTTCTGTATGGCTTGTTTTAGTTTTTAACAAAAATTCTGCGTTGGTGTTAAACAGATTTTCAACCCTCAACAAACCAGATGGCTAATCCAAAATTATTACATGAAATATGAATAGCAAACTAAGAACTGTACTCTGCTAAAAGATAATGAGAATTTTTTAGCATTTACATTTTTACCAAATAACTTATATTTCTATTCATTGGTATCTACTTTGGAATTATAATGAACAGTCTCAGTGATAATTACCAAATATCTATATTTAGGGGAAAGTAGCACATGTGTATCATAAATAATAGCACAAATTCATATTTCTGAATTGCCTGTTTTGCTAGATATAGACATTTGGTAATTATCACCAAGGTTGGCATGTAAAAAGGTGTTTATACAATTTCAAAAATGCATATTGCCTGTCCAATAGACCATGCAATCATTGTGTTTTGCAACTGAAACCCATATCAAGGTATGTTAGAATAAGGGGAGGTCTCGGCTCATTAGAAGAAAAGGAAGGTATGTACTTCAGCTTGGTGAGCAGGATTGCTTTGTGAGCCTCGGAGACAGCTTTGTCTATGGCTGAGAATTCACTTACTAATCCAAAGCTAAAATGTTTACTGCTCACATATTATTTTTGTACCTTGGCACAAAGAAGTTCATTAATTCTGCATCACTTAGTCTCCTGTAGCTTTTAGTTCTGACTTATTGCCTGATTGGCAGAGAAACTTCCAGCAGAGAAGGTTTAGCATAACCTGGTCCAGAGAGGGCTTGCTTTTGGCTCCTCACCTCGTATAATGGATGTCTGATCTCTGTCTCTGTCTGTCTCAGTCTCTCTATTTCTGTCTCTCTCTATGTCTCTGTCTCTGTCTCTGTCTCTGTCTCTCTCTCTCTCTCTGTCTCTCTGTGTGTCTGTCTGTCTATCTCTCTCTCTTCCTCCCTACCTCCTTCCCTTCCTCCCTCTTGCTTAGATAGTATGCAGAGCATACATACAGAAAACACATACAGGAAGCTGTTGGAAGATATGCTTGATTCAATATATTTAATGTTGCCAGATCTTGGCAATTATTATTTTAGACACAGAAAGACACACGAAACACATTCAACGTTTCCAGGTGACACCAACAACAGTGCTGGCAGCTGTGACTTGGACAATGGAGAAGACCAACTGGCTGAGAGTGAGGAAAGAAAGTCAAGTTACTAAACTACAGCTACCTTGCTTGATGCCAAAGCAAGAAGGTGGTGCATCTCAGCGGGGTGCTAATGAGAGAGAAGCAAAGGAGAAAGAGAAAGGCAGTGCCAAGAGGTGTAAGATAAAAGAAGGGAGATAATTAAGAGGTAGAATTTAAACTTCAAATGTAATCCAAATTTTTAGCAGGAAGAATAAGGATCTGGGCCAATTTGAATTAACTATTAACATGAATTTGACAACTGTGCATGAGATGCCTAGAAGAAAACTGTATCATAGTAGAGGAAAAGGAACAGAAAATAAGACCAAAGGGAGTCAAACCTTAGTTAACATAACAATTAAAGGAACTGTCATAACAACTTCCAGGATAAGTTAGTATGACATATTTGTGAGTTCTTGGTAGGGTTCTAAGAATCACTTTTTTCTGTGTTAAATATCTTTACATATCAATCCATCCTATATGATGAAATGCAATATAATATGTTACAAAATTAACAATAGTATGTATTGAAGAGCCATTCTCTTCCTCTCATACAATGACTCAGGTTATCATTGATGTTATCTGTTACATCACGGTGTTTTGCTACTGCAGTAGTCTTCAATGAATGCAGTATAATAACCTCATGTTCTTACATGAAACTCTACAGTCACCTTTTTCTCCAGATGTTCACTTGTAATGAATTTTTATGATATGCTATGTCAAAATTTTTGGTTAGTATTCAATCATTTATCAACCGAGGTATCTCATGAAGACAATTTACAAAAGTAATAATAAATCTGTAACCAGCTGACTTCTTGCCCAAAGATCATCCTGGACATCCTTACCTTTGGTTAGAAAACCTTCAAGAGCAGAGCATAGGCTTTCATGAGAAAGAAAGTCATGTCCCTTTCATCTCTACCATCTATGTTTACTTTGTGTTCTGAAATGTGATTGGCTGTTTATCAATCACGCTTTATTAGTGTTTTTTTAAGTTCTTTATGTACTCTAGAAATTATCCCCTCTAGGTATGTAATTGTCAAGGATTTTCCTCCCCTCTATAGACCATTTCTTTACTCTGTTGTTTCATTTGTTGTGAAGAAACATTTTAATTTCATTTGTCAGTTATTGAAATCTTTTTCTAAGGTATAGGAGTCCTACTTCAGAAAGTTATTGAATATACATAGATGTTTAAGTGTCTTCACTGTTTTCTTACAGATGCTTACAGAGCTTCAGGTCCTAAAATGTTTTTAATTCACTGAAAGCTGATTTTTTTTTTTTATAGACTGAGAAAATATTGGATAAAATACAAAATCTGAAGAGGCTGCTGCAGTGTGGGCAAGACCCTTATACAAGGCTGGTGGGTATAGAAATGAGTACAGCCTCCATATCCCCCAGCTACTCCGCTCCTAGGAATATAGCTAAAGGAGCCTGAGTTGACAACCACAGACACCTGCTCATCCATGGTCAGTGAGGCACTGCTCAGAACAGTCAGCTTACAGAATGAGTCTAGGTGTTCATCAACAAATAAACAGAAAAAGAAAATATGGCATATACATTTGGAGTTTTAGTCAATCATAAAGAAAAACGGAATTTTCAGGGAAATGAGTGAAACTGGGGTCATTACATGAACCAAAATAAGGTAGACCCAGAAAAAGAGTTTTCACTTGTTTGTCCTCATATGTGGGACACACATGAGAACAGAAGTTGAAGGAGACTGGCTGGAGGAGTGAATGTCACATCACCAGATCACCTGAAAAAAATGTCATAACCCATTACTCTTTATTAATCAAAATTGAATAACTGAAGAAAAGAAGTCCCCTTGCGGGCAGAAGCTTTGGGCTGTGACAGCCCATTTAGGTTCCCCAAGACCTCCTTTTCCTTGTGGCACCCTCTGTGGAGTTCACCTTGTTCCCTTTAATAAATCTGTTGCTACTTGTTCTGCTTCTCTGGTTTAAGACTGGCTGATACACTAAACACACACACACACACACACACACACACACTTGAGGAGGTTAAACCTTATGACACAGGAACTCACAAGTTAGAGCATATGTGTCACTCACTGAGTCACCTACAGTACAGGTACAAGCATCTCCTGTCTCTCCTTCCTTAGTGACAGTACTGAAGCCACAAGTCATGCTAATCAATGCAGCAGGCAGAAGCAGCGACAGGCTACAAGGAAGTGCTGCTTGGTATGCATAGGATTCCATGAGAATGAGAAACCCACCCCTTTTTGATTAGCCTCAGCTTTGACAACATCACATTAAGACTTACTTACCATCTAAGGGTGGTTGTTGTCCCACTGAATAGGCATTCATAACTTTTCTACAGCAATGTCTTTCAAATGACTGTATACACAGAAGAGCCGTACTTGGAAACCCACCGGGCACGGCCTTTTAAAAAGTTACAACAAAATAGCATTAGAGCAGAATGACTGGCATTTCCCTGTAACTGGGAGAAGGGGGATCAATAGTGTAATTCACATACTGGTTTTAAGTGTTATCAAGATCACATTGCTTTAACAAACACGTTTATTCTTGTTTGACCTTAGTGTTACCACAGATCACACTTATAGTCCACAGTTCCTCATGATCAAAGATGAAAACCACACTACAGGAAGAGGGTGAGACATCAGTTAATGGGGTCCCATAAAAACAAAACAAAAAAATCCCTAACATTAATTTTAGGAATTAACTGGGGAAAATTCCCCTTTTCAGCTTCCTTTGGTCCTGTTCATGTAGTTGGGTTCTGGGTGCACACTTTCCACGGACAGACACTTAGACCAGTCTGGAGGGCTAGAATGCTACCAAGTTGTAATAGATGGATTTCTGTTTGAGCTCTTTACTATGCTTTGTTGATTAATATGAGCACATGTTCTCCAGCTCGGATGGCAGGTTTCTCAATATTCAAGAACAGCATCAATGTGTGTGGGGGGGGGGGGGCGGTGTGCCTATGGTCCCAGGGGTCTGTGAGGTCAAGAGGGAGAATTACTTTAGGTCAACATTTTGACAGCAGTAAAGTTGTGACCTTTAGAAAGACAAAAGGGAGAGAGGAAGGTAGGGGGAGAGAGGAAGGGAGATAAGGAGAGAGAAGAATTAAAAGGCAAAAGAGAGATAAAGGGGGTTAGTTTTCATATAAAAAATCACCATTATGTGTATAGATACACATACATACATGCATGCATGCATACATACATACATACATACATACATACATACATACATATAGTAGACAGGAGCAAAATATTAAAATTTTTACATTTGTGAAATAATGTGACTTAAATTCTTTTCTTAGCTTTTTCCTATTTTTCTAAAGTTAAGATGCATTGTCTTCAATCAGTAAAGATCTTTATACTATCACCAGCAAATCAATTAATTTTACATGAAGGGTTTGATATAGAGAGATAACGATAATAGCACTATCAGAAGAGGACCTTGAATGTATTCAGCACTTCTCAGACAACTTTCCATCTACACATTTCCATCTTTGGATAATTAATATACATCTTTTTTACTGAATTGCCAACAGTACTTTTTAATGAACATCTAATCCTTCCCTAGCAACTCATGATTATCTTACACAGTGAATATAACTCCAAATGCACACTTTTCATCTTAACGAACATACTCAAGTTCCTTAATGAAGTACATTTTTAAACAAATGGATCAGACTAAGTTATAATTAATATAATCAAATGTTCTTTATATTAAAATATGCTGCTAAATTCTTATGCATTGATAACTTTATTTCTATTCAATGGAGCACTATGTCCAGCTACAAAGTTTGTAAATGCAGTTTGCACAACCTCTTCTAGGTTGATACAGTCTACTCCACAATTTCTTGACATGCAAGGACCATGTGTTGAGTTTAAATCATCAACATTAATTATTTTACAGCTTTATTAGTCAGTGTTTAATTTTGCAGCACCCCAGTTTCATTCTGTGAGGCCTGTATTGCAGAATTCTACCTTACACAGGTGAAGTGCGCCACTCTGTTTGGGACGGTTGCCAAAAGCAGAGCTTTGCTCTTCTGTTTTACTGTCCATCAAATATGAAGCCAATAGTGATCTAGCCTGGTGGGTACAGAGTACATATGTACATGCATACATGCAAATACACAACGTACATACATGTAAATCCACTTCAACACAAGAGGCAGAGTGAATGAAGGTGATGGCTAGGAGAGACTTAAATGTTCAGTCTTAGAAGCCCATCGGCAGGGGACTGAGAGCCTTGGCCCTTCTGGTGTTTTAAAGTCCCCACAAGCTGAAAGAGGAAAAAAATGTCAATTCTTGTCTGAACTGTTTTCATCTGCTTTCTAACTTTGGTGATACTTCTCTGGTTCTTTTTTTTTCCTTATCCTTGATTATATACCAACTTCCTAATGTTCATGTTACCTTGCCTGTTTGAAGATGTCAATGTCAGGACCAAATATAGCCCTGGTTTAATTTGTTTTACCAAAAGAACTCTGGAAGGATTTTGAGGTGTTTTGTCAACTAACTTTTGGGTTTGTGTATTTCAAAGAAAGTCTTTAATGTTTTTCAGAAGACTGGTAAATAAGATAAATTATACTATTTTTTTAATGAACTGAAAAACCAAGGGTGTCCTAAGGCTGGAGTATGAAAGCTGGGTAAGGACAAGAGCTGTCTCTTTCTACAGTCTCATTGTGGTTTTGCTGTAGAAGTCCTGGGGGGAAAAACTTTCTGCATCTTAATAAATATAACATGCCATCCCTAGTGTAAACACATGTACAGGCCTACCACCAAAGAACTACAGAATTAGTGACTTCTGCGTGCCTACCAATTCACTTAGACACCCACAGAACCGTGAATGGCTTTTGAAATAATACAGCCACATATATTCCCATCCTTACATACAATGTGTGTACAGAAACACAGCAAAAACAGCCACATGGCATTTTCAATGAATGCTTTCCCAAAATACCAATTGACTATTTGCTGTTCTAAACCCATTTAGTGAGAATGGGAGATAAATATTAAAGTATAAATAAACATACAAAACAGAGAAAGCAACTTCTTAGTTTGGGGGCAGACAGAGCTTATGTTCACCCAGTGTGGTTGGAACAAATGTAGTCAACATTTATTTAACTTCTAAAAAAGAAAAAAAACTTCCCAGTTATCCATGGAGCACAGGGACTTATTCACTTTACTTTTTTAGTCTCATGAAGCTGAGAGTTAACTTGGGCTTTATTGATGACCCATAGATAAGAATGAAAAGTTTCATGTGATGGAGAAATTAAATAATAATGACCAGAACCAGCCTATAAATGGACAGTTATTGGCTTAACGGGCAGAGTGTCATTTCTTCCCAGGGATTTACAGATAGAGGAGGAACTACTTCAGATGACAAGTTAGCACAGATAAACATACCAAGAGATGCTCCTGTGCATCTGAAGTAGATTCAAATGCACTAAGGAGAAAACATGGTTTGTTATCATTAATTAGCTAGCACGCCATAAAACCTGGTGACAGCATTTAAAATTTCAACATCACATCACAGCTGAGAGTTTTCTTCCTCCATAAGGGTCATGAACAGTTCTCATCCTCCTGCTATTGTTACAATTTAAAGAACAACAAAAAATTATTTTCACACAGCAGCGTGTTACCCTTTCAAACTGTCTGCTGGAAACCTCGCTCTGCTACCTGCCTTTACTAGTTCTTCCATGTGGGTGATATTTTAAAAATACTGATTCCCTGATGCTTTGCTTTGGGGATAGCACACTAAGGGGATACCGATGGGAAAAGCCGTGAAAACAGTTCAACCTGGAGAACATGATGCTTGGTTCGTTTTGTTGTTCCTCAAATCAATTCCGGTTCCGCTAGATCCAGTGGCTTTACGATGATATGCATCCCAACACATAGCACAGAACGGGAAGTAAATGGGTGTATTTAATTATATTAAATCTACATTATAACAAGAGCCAAAGTACTAAAAATTGTAATAAATATGAAAATAAGGGATTTTGTTTTCTTTAGTTGGCAGTTCTTTAGCTAACCTGGTTGAAGAACTTACATTCTGAAGAGGTCTCTTCCACTAACCATATCCACCCACTAACTGCTTTTTTTGTGGTATAAAAGCAATGCATCATTCCCTGTACCACAATTATTGGCAATTATCTGTCAAAATCAAAAAAGTTGCACCTTCATTCTGGAAGCTTCCTTTTAAATATGAGTCTATTATGATCCTACTTGAATTAAACATCAGAATAGTGCTACATTCTATAGTTTTTAGAAATATAGCAAACTGTGTATGGCTATGTTGCTCAGGCTGGCTTGGGATTCTTGAGCTCAAGAAATCCTCCAACCTCAGCCTCCTGAGTAGTTAGAGCTTTTAACTCATGCCAAGCTTCGCAGGCTTCTGATTTTTGAGAATATTATAGTATAGAATTAGATTACACATATATGTAAAAATCATTTCTAGATATGTGTATACGTTCTCTGAAGTATACTGTACAACTTGGAAGGATGTGTGGTAGAATTTGAATCCTAATTCTTCAAAATATTTGGCAACCTACATAATTTTCTGTGCTTTAAAAAATGGGGATCAGAAGTTTTCCTATGCAATCAAGTTGTTTCAGAGTTTGTTTGTTTGTTTTATGTGTTAACAAGTATTTTTTAAAAAGCAGAACTGTACCTGGAATGTCTTGAATCAGTAATTTTTCCTGTTTTATCATTATTGTTTCTATCATCATTGACACTTTCATTACCAAAACCACAAAAATCTCATCACAATTTGCCAATAATGAAATATTGAAATATTTCAGGTTCCTGGAGTCCTAATGCATCTTCAAAGTAATGCAGGATTGAAACACACAAACTCCACTCTTACCCACATCCATAGTCATTCAGATTGAAACGTATCCTCCTATGCTGGTTCCAAACAGGTTTCTCCTGTTTTATTTTTTTTCATAAACTTTATATTCTATAAATAAATAAAAGTTATGTCTATGCATAGAAGCTACTTTTATTTTGAAACTCAAAATCTTTAATTAAGTTCCATAATTTCTACAAATTTTCTACACAGTAAGATATGAGTTGGAAATGCCATTTTGATAGTTTGGAGCAGCCTCCATGAGATCTGGCCAGCTTTGTCTGTGTGTCAAAATACAGCCAGTATTAGGCAAAAGAAATAAATCAGGTTTGGCCTTTTATCATAACCTGTTGATTAACTACTAGCAATCTATCATGCTCTGGGTCACATTACTACAGAAAATGGAGCGTCGACTCCCAGAGTGCCCCTCTGAGAACCTCAAGTTCATGGGAATGCACAGCAGAAGGGACCTCTGAACTCTTTCCCACAGTGAAATGGCAGCTGTGAAGCTTTGGCCTCAGCTGCCTCGGTGTTGACTCTGTATGAGGCTTGTGGTGCTTGCCTCACAGTGCCGCAGGCCAGCTCTGGATGTCGGTTACTCTGAACAATTATTGAAAGATGATGGTCTTCCTATCACCCAATTTGATTTAGAAACAAAACAAAACAAAACAAAAATCCAGCTTCTTATATTGAATGAACAAACCAGAGCTGAAGCATGAGGTGGAAGTGTGTGGTCTGGCTGCCCTCTGCTATTTCTCTGGGTCTTTAATCCTATCTTTACAAAACCACCAGAGGCTTCAGTTTACCAAAAAGTCTTTCACGTCAGAATAATGGGGTGGGGTCTAAAGAGACAAATGAAAACTCCAAACTTTTAAGGAAAGGGTTGAATTACAGCCTTTTCAAGGTCCTACTGGAGTGGGGAAAACCATGGGAAAACTTTCCACCTCTAAAATGGAAGTAATTTATACCTTACACAACTGTTGTGAAATTTAAATTACAGCCGTGGGACAGTAGGTACAGAACTTTAACTCTTATTAATACATTCATGGGACTCTAATGGCACAAGTACCCAGTTTGGTCTTTGTTGGAGATTTTGTTTTATTTTATTTGCTAATTTTTAAAAAGTATTTTAAGTTTACTTAGCTAGTGTGCTAATTCAGCAACTCAGAAATGAACCCTTTAGTTTATTTTATTCTTAAGTACCATAACTAAGTGAATGATTAATATTATTAAGTTTTAAAATTTTACTTTATGTTTATTTTATTTTGCTTAATGGTATTTACTCATTGGACACATTATTATGCTGAGGTTTTAAATATAATTTTCATTATCAGTATTGTAAATTCCCAAAGGTGTAAGAAAACCCTTATCTTCATGAGCTTAGTTGCTATTTTCCAAAATGTGAAACATCGTTCATTATAGTAAAATAAAGTTAATAAATGCAAATTAAGTTCCTACCTGTTCTAGATGTGTTATTGGCATTGGGCACTCAGCTATAAAAATTCAAAGTCTCTATTCATTGAACTTTACGTTACAGAAGGTGGACAGTAACTGCTAAATAATGGTTCATAAGGGGAATAAGACAAAGTGATTAATAGAGATTGACACTGAGGAAGGCATAGGGCAAAGTCTTTGCACAGGACTTAAGTACACATAGGTTCATAGGGATGAGTCACTACAACATAGCATTGCAAGTCATTCACACATCATATAGGAAGTTAGCCACAGAACAGAGAAGTGGTACTCCCGAGGATGAGGTGGTACTGTTAGCCACAGAACTGGGAAGCGGTACCCGAGGAAGGTGTGGTACTGTTAACCACAGAACTAGGAAGCGGTACTCCTGAGGATGGGGTGTTAGAATGGATATGAAGGTTGTTTGCTGGAGAAGAAAAAAAAGACAAGAAGAGCCAGATAACACAGGAAGTAGAAGATAATAGAGAGGAGCTGATTTTATCTCTGTGACTATGGGAAAGCAGTGCATAAGAGGGGGTGTTGTCTTTAAACGAGTTTAAACCAGAAAGGAACTACGGGGGAGTGGGGAGCATGGTTACTTTGGTTACTTCTTAGCAAGGTCCAGGAGGAAATGACAGAAGCATATTCTAGGGAGAAGTAAAGGAGATGAATATTGGTGTTCATACCAAAGCATTCTGTACATGGAAAGTGAATAAACACTGCTGCTGTTGAAGTGTTGAAGAAAGGGCAAAATTTAAAAACAGAAAACAATGTTTCTGAGATGGGGGAAAAAGGAAAATTATGTTTAAGAGAAGTTTACAAAGAACAGATTGGAGTTTTCATTAGAAGCGGCTGTTTTTATGAGGACCATTAGACACACATGAGGAAGCAATTAGACCTGAATGCTTTTATGCCTCCATGATGCTGACACCCAACAAATTTCTATTGATTAGACCAAGATACCCTGGCTTGATCTGACATCCTGGCCACAAGTCCTTTGTAGCTGGAAGTTTTCCCAGTCCTACAGCCACTCAGACACAAGTAAACACACAGAGGCTTATATTATTTTTCAAACTATATGGCCTAATGGCTGTCCAGTTGGAATGTACCACCTAACCTTATTCTCCCTCACCAATAGCCAAACATCTTTATTTATCCACCAATCAGAGCAACACATAGTCACAACATACAGAAAGACATCCCACAGCAGTCCTTCCTCCCTACTACCCGCTAAGTTACACTGTTGACTGTATCTGATAATGAATATGTTTTAGAAGGTTATTGGGTAAAACATTACCTGTGTCAGGGACAGGAAACCCTGGCTTGTTTCAGTTTCTTAAATGTGCTATGAGATAACTTTGTTACTTACATAGGCTTGGCCTATGAATTGCAGAAACAAAGTAAACTTCTCTCACAAACAGATCAGGAAACCACCAGGCAGCATATACATTGGTTACCTCCACTAAAACTGTTGGCTATCTGGAGTGTTCTAGTCAAAGTGATTAATTCGGCCTTTTGTGGAGAGGTTCCCATTGGCAGCCTCTAGGCAGGAAGGAGAGCAGGTATCCTAGGGGGAAGGAACAGAAAGAGAGGGTTACAGGGTTTAGGGCAGGACTGGAGGCCAAGGTAATTTGAAGGTTTTCTAGAAACAGTAAGTGAAAGACTTGGATTCTTAAGGGCCCAATGAGGGAGAGAGAATGGTTCAGAAGTTCTGAGGGGTGGTGAGTGCCCATTTCACAAGTCTATGCCAGGACCCGAAGCCTAGTGCAATGCATTCACTGTGGTAGGCTTTGGGTCAAAAAAAGGGGGTGTAGGGGATATTCTTGTCAATAGAATGTTTTCTGAAGAAAGGGTCCCACAGAACAAAGGCAGCACTTTGCTCTGGAAATGGGTCAGGGGCCTGACATGGCCGAATCTTTGGCAGGACACCCCCAAAATCATAGGAGGCCTTGGGCCTCTAAGGCAATGACTTGGAAAGGACAACATACCCAGTCAAAAACTGATCTTAGTCTGGCAGAGAGCAGGTTTTCCTACCAGACAGTCCCAGGCCAGTGGGGGAAAGTCAGCCCCCTCAGTGGAACCTCCAGATGAAAAGTTTTTGTACTCTGATATAAGACTCCTTTACAGACACAGCAATACAAATCAGGCTAAATCAGACCAAATTAGAAAATGCCCGGTAAACTTCCCAGGTGATTTTCCAGCCCCTCAGAGAGGAGTCGGGAAAGAAAGACCCAAAGACCATGTGTCTGTTTCTGGGGGCAGTTTAAATGCCATGTGAGAGTGGATGAACTAAACACTGCAAAGAGCACCAGCCATGCGGCCGCCTTTCTAGGTCAGTCCTTGTGTACCGAGGGTCGCTTGGATGGTTTTTGTTTCCTTTACCCTGTGATATCTTACTGCATTCTGTCCCTTACCATCAGCCTCCGCCTGGCACCTAGGCTGCCTTTGAGAACGTCCTGTGTCAGGAGAGGGGTGTTTGGTCAGCTCTTCCCTTAGATGAACTCACAGTTCTTGGGGCTGCTGTCTCTCATCTGCTGGATGGCAGTTCCACAGAGGGCACTTGGGATGGATAAGAAGGGTAGAATGAGCCAGTATCAGGGAAGTTTGGCGAGTTCCTCTTATGTGGTCAGATGCACAGTCAGCTCTCACAAGCTCATGAAATGTGGTGTCTCCATAATTTGTGCCTGACCTTGCTCTAAACCTCCTTAACCTCATATCAACAAAACAACTGACAAGTAACCAGATACAACTAGTTGAACTTATATTGAATCTTTTTATTTGGTATTCTCACTAGTTTTCTCTAATAAATAGCCTAATGATTGCAAAATACCAAAAAAAAAAAAAAAATTGCTGAGAAGAAAAGACAGTGCAGCAGTGACGCCCATGGAGCCCGTTTTTCCAGATACACGGGGTTTTTCAAATGCTGGCAGCAGGAAGACATTCACCAAGGATCGTTTCACAGGATCTTTTAATACAAGTCAGGATCATTCTTCACACAATGTCGGAGTGTGTTTTGAACAATTCCTGTGCTCTTTCAAAGTGCTCTCCTCTTCACAAAAGAGGAGAGTGTCTCCCGTGTTGGGGGAGTGTAAGAGGATGGTGGTGTAAAATGGGTGTGGCAGAAGACTTGTGGTAATATGCTCCAAATACTGTCTCAGGGCTGCACAGAATCACAGCATCGGTGCGGCGGGCCCTGGTGATGCTGAGATCGGGGTGTAGTTCAGCACGAGGCTGCTGTGTTGTGGGGTAGCCGAGGGCTGCAGTCCCACTGTGGAGCCAAGGCAGTGACACACTTGTGGTCTTCCCATCTGAGCTGCGACACAGGGAGTGGGTTTGGGAGCGCGTTCTTACAGCGCAAAGCCATCCTGACTGGAGCCTGATGCTCGGAACACAGACGCATTCTCACTTCCGCACATGTTTTAGTAAAATGCGAATGTGCTGAGCGAGGAAATTATTGTCTTTTTGTTTCTTTCCTTTCGTTCTCTTCTCTTGTGAAAGCACACCTCGTATGGTGTTTTGACTTAGAGAAAATGAAAAACAAAGATTAATTCTGAAACTGCTAATTGTGTAAAAGCATGGATTTTCAAAGAAAGTAAAAGTTCTTTTATTAACACAGGAAAAACTTTTGAAGAAAAAGCATCAACCATTGCTTTTCCTTAGAATTTTCTTTCCTAATAAAACAGATATTTGGACAAGCTTCATCAAAATATATCTACAAAACCTTTGTCTTATCAAGTTTACTTTTAAGTTTCTATAGGATCACAATTAATATAATTCATAATATAGAAGAATTTTCTTTTGGAGCATTTGATTTTTATTTTCTTTAACAATATATTCAGATATTCATAACTTGAATTAATGTAGTTAATGTTATTTATACATCAGTGTTAACGGTATGGAAATAAGATGTTCATTATCTAGGTGAGAGATCAGAGGATAGAGCTGTAAAACCACATAGTGAAAATATTTGCTTGTGGTTAACTATTACCACAAATTCCCTTTTAGATCTAAATCCCTGACTTTTCCTGGAGCTGCCTCATCATATCTCATGGATCTGACAGCTCATCTTTGAAACTCTAAGA
The DNA here is from genome assembly GCF_903995425.1 of Onychomys torridus. NCBI lineage: Eukaryota > Metazoa > Chordata > Mammalia > Rodentia > Cricetidae > Onychomys > Onychomys torridus. The sequence continues at coordinate 6,958,476 of NC_050457.1, read as the reverse complement.
AGGCTCCTCCCCCGGGTGATTATTCCTGACAGTCTTTGGGGAAGGGCTGAGATACAGAGAAAGTCGTTGAGTTAGAGCATCAGTGTCTTTGTGATGGCATATCTACTGGGGGAGGGTTTGGTGCACACCCTGGATGTGCACAGCTGCCACTGAAAGAGGCTTTTACCAGAGACTGGTATCCATTGCCCACTCTGCCCGGCAGAGGGAAAAAAACATCCATGGGCCCGGCTGGCTTCTGAAGTAATAACCCTACCTGCAGCATGGTTGTGACTGCTCATTTATGACATGTCAGCCTTTCCTCTTATGAACAGATATACCTAAATGTTGCCCTAGTACAACGTGAAGGAGCCAGAGAGATGCTTGTTTCCCTAAAGCTCTGTGAATAAGAAGCTAATCACCTATCATTCACTGCAAAAATGAAACAAGCAGCCTAAGACAACCTTCATCATGGATTGTAGAATTTGGTGGAGAGTAAGAATTTCTCAAAGAGCTCTTATTTGGGGAAAGCGTTACTATCGGAGGAATTAATGAATAAAACACTCCTGCTCTGAGCTTCCCACATGTAAATGCATCCTCTGCTGTGTTAGCCCTTCAGGAATCCCAGTTCTCTGTAGGCTGCAATTCCTCCTCAGCCAGTAAACTTATCGTGTGGTCACACTGCCCTTTAATCTGACACAATTGTAGTCACAAGTACAGTGGGGCTCAGTCAGCAAAATCAACATTCTGTCCAGGGAGGCAAAAAGCGTGTAGAATTCAGGCACTGCACAACTGTGAGAGAATAAAATTCCAATGTTCACCAGTGCCTGCGCTAAGGAAAATACAGTGCTTCTTTTTCTTAAGAATAACAAGCGAAGTCCATCATCATGTTAAAATGCTGAGGAAGGCCCCTTGACACATGCTAACTGGGACAATGTTGAGGGGAAACAGAAAGTAGCATAAAATTTTCAGGACTAAGGAACAGTTTCATCAGCCTCAGCTTTCAGTGGTCAAAGCACATTCTCATTCTCTCGCTCTCTTCATCTGCTTTACTCCAGGAAAGGAGAGATGATTCATTTCTGTCCCCTTGAAATGTCTTTACAGTTGTTTTCAGCCATAATGGCACAGAGAAGAAACTTGTTCAAAGGTTAGAATATAATAAAGTCCCCCAAGTCACATGAAATATCAAATGA